>NC_091291.1:110851504-111152754 GCF_032444005.1 Ranitomeya imitator | reverse complement strand
TCACACTTTTTTGTTAAGTATATAATTCCACGTGTTAATTCATAGTTTTGATGCCTTCAGTGTGAATTTACAATTTTCATAGTCATGAAAATACAGAAAAATATTGAAATGAAAAGGTGTGTCCAAACTTTTGGTCTGTACTGTATGTGTATATATATATATATATATATATATATATATATATATATGTATGTGTAAGGGATCTCACAGGGAAAGGGGGGCGTCGACTTCGCTCACCTTGGGGGAGGGTAGAAAAGGACCTGGCAGGGATTGGTTCTCTGGCGCCACCACTTGCCTCAGGTCAATGAGGGAACTGCACCGAGGGCAAATAGTAGCCGGAAAGGCTTCCCTTATAGATACGAGTTAGTGAGGTGCTCTCAGTGAGGGGGCATATACAATGCTCAAAAAAAATAAAGGGAACACTAAAATCCCACATTCTAGATATGGGATCCTCACTGAATGAAATATTCCAGTTGTAAATCTTTATTCATTACATAGTGAAATGTGTTGAGAACAAAACCTAAAAATGATCAATGTAAATCACAATTAAATATCCCACGGAGGTCTGGAGTTGGAATGATGCTCAAAATCAAAGTGGAAAATGAAGTTACGGGCTGATCCAACTTCAATGGAAATGCCTCAAGATAAGGAACTGATGCTCAGTATTGTGTGTGGCCTCCACGTGTCTATATGACCTCCCTACAATGCCTGGGCATGCTCCTGATGAGGCGGCGGATGTTCTCCTGAGGGATCTCCTCCCAGACCTGGACTCAAGCATCCACCAACTCCCAGTCTGTGGTGCAACAGGACGTTGGTGGATGGTGCAAGACATGATGTCTCAGATGTGTTCAATCGGATTCAAGTCTGGGGAATGGGCGGGCCAGTCCATAGCTTCAATGCCTTCATCTTGCAGGAACTGCTGACACACTCCAGCCACATGAGGTCTGGCATTGTCCTGCATTAGGAGGAACCCAGGGCCAACCGCACCAGCATATGGTCTCACAAGGGGTCTGAGGATCTCATCTCGGTACCTAATGGCAGTCAGGCTACCTCTGGCGAGCACATGGAGGGCTGTGCGGCAGTCCAAAGAAATGCCACCCCACACCATTACTGACCCACTGCCAAACCGGTCATGCTGAAGGATGTTGCAGGCAGCAAACGCTCTCCACGGCATCTCCAGACTCTGTCACGTCTGTCACATGTGCTCAGTGTGAACCTGCTTTCATCTGTGAAGAGCACAGGGCGCCAGTGGCAAGTTTGCCATTCGTGGTGTTCTGTGGCAAATGCCAAGCATCCTGCACGGTGTTGGGCTGTGAGCACAACTCCCATCTGAGGACGTCAGGCACTGAGACCATCCTCATGGAGTCGGTTTCTAACAGTTTGTGCAGACACATGCACATTTGTGGCCTGCTGGAGGTCATTTTGCAGGGCTCTGGCAGTGCTCCTCCTGTTCCTCCTTGCACAAAGGCTGAGGTAGTGGTCCTGCTGCTGGGTTGTCGCCCTCCTACGGCCCCCTCCACTTCTCCTGGCCTGTCTCTTGGTAGCGTCTCCAGCCTCTGGACACTACACTGACAGACACAGCAAACCTTCTTGCCACAGCTCGCATTGATGTGCCATCATGGATGAGCTGCACTACCTGAGCCACTTGTGTTGGTTGTAGAGTCCGTCTCATGCTACCACGAGTGTGAAAGCACAACCAACAATCAAAAGTGACCAAAACATCATTATGACAACCCAAAACATCCAAATGACCCTGATCAAAAGTTCACATGCCCTGGTGATTTTGGCCTGATAACATGCACAGAAGTTTACAAAAATGGGTTTGAATGGCTACTAAAGGTAACATCCTCACCTGTGACCTGTTTGCTTGTAATCAGTGCGTGTGCATAAAAGCTGAGTGATTTCCTCTGATCCAGACAGACTCTTGCATCTTTCATACAGCCACTGAGGTTTCTGGACTGGGAGTCATGGGGAAAGCAAAAGAATTGTCAACGGATCTATGGGAAAAGGTAGTTGAACTGTATAAAACAGGAAAGGGATAAAAAAAGATATCCAAGGAATTGATAATGCCAGTCAGCAGCATTCAAATTGTGATTAACAAATGGAAAATCAGGGGCTCTGTAAAAACAAAACCACGGTCAGGTAGACCAACAAAAATGTCGGCATGCAAAGCAAAACCCATAAATAACATCCGCTGAAATCCGGGACTCTCTGAAAACTTGTGGTGTGGCTGTTTCAAGATGCTCAATAACGAGGCACTTGAAGAAAAATGGGTTGCATGGTCGAGTCGCCAGAAGAAAGCCATTATTGCGCAAATGCCACAAAGTATCTCCCTTAAAATACGCAAAACAGCACAGGGACAAGCCTCAAAACTCCAGGAACAAGGTAATTTGGAGTGATGAGACCAAAATTGAACTTTTTGGCCACAACCATAAACGTTACATTTGGAGAGAAGTCGACAAGGCCTATGATGGAAGGAACACCATTCCTACTGTAAAGCACGGAGGTGGATCGCTGATGTTTTGGGGATGTGTGAGCTACAAAGGCACAGGAAACTTGGTCAAAGTTGAACGAAAGATGAATGCAGCACGTTATCAGCAAATATTGGAGGCAAATTATTCACTCATCAGCCCGGAAGCAGCGCATGGATGTTCCAACATGACAACGATCCAAAACACAAGGCCAAGTCGACCTGTCATTGGCTACAGCAGAAGAAAGTGAAGGTTCTGGAGTGGCCATCTCAGTCTCCTGTCCTCAATATCATTGAGCCACTCTGGGGAGATCTCAAGCACGCAGTTCATCCTAGACAGCCCAGGAATTTACAGGAACTGGATGCTTTTTGCCAAGAAGAGTCGGCAACTTTACCATCTGAGAAAATAAAGAACCTCATCCACAACTACCACAAAAGACTTCAAGCTGTCATTGATGTTAGAGGGTGCAATACACAGTATTAGGAAATGGGCTATGTGAACTTTTGATCAGGGTCATTTGGATGTTTTGGGTTGTCATTATGATTTAAAAAGAGAAAACACAGTAGTTTGACGATAAATGACATCACCTAACCACTAACCATGAGTGGAGAAAAAGTTTTGGTGTGATCATTCATATTCTCTGAAAAAGGCCAAGAAAGCAAAAATTCTCCTGGGGTATGTAAACTTTTGATCACAACTGTATAGATACATACATACATACACACACGTGTTAGAAGACTATTGATATAATGTACAGAGGATGAGATGACACCAAAATTGAGCTTTTTTGTTTAAATGAGAAGTGTAGTGTTTGGAGAAGAAAATCCCCTAATTGCAGTATGAAAACCTCCCATCATCTGTGAAACACTTGTGTTCAGACCATGGTTGGGCGGGGTCAGCTGCATGGATAGGACAAGAAATTCCAAATTTTATCAGAATATTCTAAAGACAAATGGTGATAAAATTCTGTCCATGAGCCTAGTCATGCCACAACAAGTCATGCTACAAAAGAATGGTTAAAGAACAACATTTTGGAAAGGCCAAATCAAGGAGCGGAAGTGAGCACTTAATGAGTTCCTGAGTGAAAGCCCACCGATCGGTGCGCAGATCTATTAATAATGAGCTGCAGTTATTGCTGCACAAGGGGGGTCGCACCAGACACTGAAAGCTACTCGCAGACATGTAATATTGGATTTCGTCTAATAGTTTTTACTCACTTTTTATAAACTTTTAGGGAGTCTGTGAAAGCCTGATGTAGTTTTAGGTCACATTTATGCAGTGATATGACAAATTCTGAAGGGTTCACAAACATACACACAGACACATGCAGGAGGAGCCCTGTATGCAAGTGAAAAGTGACAGTGAATTTGTTTTCCCACCTGCTTGTTTCCCCTTGATCTATCCCTCTTCCCCCCATCTACTTTGATTGACAGTTCTGGCTTCATAGAACCAAAGAAGGGAGGAGATGGATGGATACCAAGCTGGTGGGAAGGTGCATTTTTGGCAGCGCCGTGATGCTCCGAGCGGCTGGACTTGGTCTTTAGCTGCTTTGCACTATTACTCCGAGTACCAATTAAAAAGACCCATATCTCTGGAACTGTATGGCAGATTTAGAAAATAAAAAATAATAAAAACTACTCAGGTGAGCAGAGGGAACAGAATAGAAGCAAAAACGTCTGACCTGGTGACAGGTGCGCTATGACCACTGTACAGAGGACTACTGTAAGATCTCCGAAACATGCACGCTACACTGATCCCATCAATGCCCCCCACGTGTTATGCTGCTCTACAGAAGCTGAGTGGTGTCTAATGAGGTTCTGCAGCAGCTGAGCGGTGTGTTATGCTGCTCTAGAGAAGCTGAGTGGTGTCTAATGAGGTTCTGCAGCAGCTGAGCTGTGTGTTATGCTGCTCTAGAGAAGCTGAGTGGTTTCTAATGAGGTTCTGCAGCAGCTGATCTGTGTTATGCTGCTCTAGAGAAGCTGAGTGGTGTCTAATGAGGTTCTGCAGCAGCTGAGCGGTGTGTTATGCTGCTCTAGAGAAACTGAGTGGTGTATAATGAGGTTCTGCAGCAGCTGATCTGTGTTATGCTGCTCTAGAGAAGCTGAGTGGTGTCTAATGAGGTTCTGCAGCAGCTGAGCGGTGTGTTATGCTGCTCTAGAGAAGCTGAGTGGTGTCTAATGAGGTTCTGCAGCAGCTGATATGTGTTATGCTGCTCTAGAGAAGCTGAGTGGTGTCTAATGAGGTTCTGCAGCAGCTGAGCTGTGTGTTATGCTGCTCTAGAGAAACTGAGTGGTGTATAATGAGGTCCTGCAGCAGCTGAGCTGTGTGTTCTGCTGCTCTACAGAACTGGCAGTTTTGCAACCACTGCTCTTGTCCATCCGTGAGTAGTTTGACTTGCTGCAGACAATCACTGCTTCTTGCTGTCCTCAGTCACCTTGCTAGCGACGAGCATGAATGAATGGAGAAGCCTCCTGCATATTTCATGAGATCCAGGCCTGGATTTCCAGCGTAAGCTCAGGTGCTGGGACAGATGTCCCCCGCAGCCTCGTCTAGTAAATCTCCCAGGACTGAACATTACCATGACTCACGGGGGGAAGGTTTATGAATGTGACAGATTTCAGCAGGATCGGCGGTGACGCTGCCTCCGCAGGCTGTGACTCACCTCCCTGAAGCTCAGCTTTCCATCAAAATCTTCATCCACTTCCTTGATCATGTCCTTAAGGCCCAGATGGGTTTGCGGAGCTCCGAGTTTCTCCATCATCAGCTTCAGCTCCATAAGATCTATGAAGCCGTCCTTCCCCGCGTCGTATCTGGTACGAGAAACAATCTCATTCAAGATTCATGTCTGTGCTCCAAGGAAGGAGCTGCAAAAGCTACACTGACTGCATTCGGGAAACCATGTTGATGCCGTTTTTTCCTACTAGGGGGCAACCGGGTCACCAAGAGTAGTCTTTTACATTGCAAAAATGGCTCAATAAGATTTGCCCCAAATAAAGATCTCTTTAGGTTCAACCATTGGGGTAAAACAGGAATGTGGCCCTTCGTTCCCAGAGATCAAATCTGCGCTAATCATACACTGATGGAACATCCTAGTGATATATCCTTTCACTACCTGCACCATTTATCATTGTGCATCCTGCGTTAATACTTTAGTATAACTTAGTAGTATTAGCCTCATACAGAGAATGTAAATAGATAATATTCTGTCTCCTGCGGCCTCCACTAGAGGGAGCTTGTGAGCGTACTGTGGACAGGCTGCATGCAGTAAGCTCACACACTCCCTCTAGTGGCAGAATGGTATATTTGATTACTCCATTAATACATGCAATAGATTAAACCTGTTATTTACGGGAAAATTGACTGTGACCTGTTGTGTCGTTTACCCCACATTTTACCACTGTTCCACTGCAGACAGTGACTGACCGGGAATTTTATGAATCGTGAAAAGCGAATTCCACATTGATGGAAATGCACTTTGCATCACATATGTCACATGTGAACAGAGCCGAATGGGGAGGGTGGGAAATGGTGGACGACCCCTGAATCCAGCACATAATGCATAGATAGAGGGGTGATTGACGGCTGTACGATTATCCAGTGTGGGACATATATACACATCCCACGTCACCTATATAATCATCAGTGATGTGTGATTGTAGGAAGTGGTGCACATCACTCATGTATTATGTACATGGAGGGGCTCGCACGGAGCCACTGGAGCTAGGAGACCATCTCCAGGGAAGAGTCAATCCGCTGCAGTGCATTAAGATAATAGAAAATGAACGATCGGGGATTTTTCTGTTTTTACCCCCCCACCCTCCCCCCCCCATCCCATCCCCCAACCCGCGGCTGATCCAAACTATTCTATTTCCAACTGCGCTGATCAAGACCCATAATCTTCATGCTCATCTCATGATAACTGATCCAGCTGACACCAGCGTGAGTGTGGGGGGATTATTCCTTAAAATAGGAACCTACCATAGCTGCTGCAGAACCTCTAAGTAAAATGGTACCTGCCCATCATTGATGGATTGGAAACATGCTAGAGGTTCTGCAGCAGCAGAGGTGCACATCATGTGGATCTTTATCACCGGTGGTATGCATAATGAGGGTCTGAAGCAACAGGTGCATGTGTTATGCTGCTCTACAGGAGATGAGCTGTGTGTTATGAGATTCTGCAGCAGCTGAGCTGTGTGTAATGAGGTTCTGCAGCAGCTGAGCTGTGTGTAATGAGGTTCTGCAGCAATCGGTACATGTTATAATATTAAGATAAATAATGTTCTGCAGCAGCTGGAACATATAATACACACTACAGTTCCTTAGAGAGAGCGGGATCCTGCTGTCCCGTCAGGTATTTGTGCGCACAGGAGAAAAAGGAGCTCACAGTAACATCAACAGATTCCTACTGCGGAAAAAGAAAAGCGACGACGACGCAGCGCTGCGAAGCCTCTACAGATCTTATCTACAAGTCCATGGAAAATATATTACAGAGAAGTAACTGGTCCAGGGCCTGACATCACTAAGAAGGAGAGGCATGGAGGGAGGGATGGATAGAGGGAGGGATGGATAGATAGAGGGAGGTGAGGCATGGATAGATGGATGGATAGAGGGAGGGATGGATAGATAAAGGGAGGTGAGGCATGGATAGAGGGAGGGAGGGATGGATGGATGGATAGATAAAGGGAGGTGAGGCATGGATAGAGGGAGGGATGGATGGATGGATAGAGGGAGGGATGGATGGATAGAGGGATGGATGCATAGAGAATGGGATGGATAGAGGGAGGGATGGATGGATAGAGGGATGGATAGAGGGATGGATGCATAGAGGATGGGATGGATGGATAAAGGGATGGATGCATAGAGGATGGGATGGATGGATAGAGGGAGGGATAGAAGGATAGAGGGAGGGATAGATGGATAGAGGGATGGATAAAGGGAGGGATGGATGGATAGAGGGATGGATAAAGGGAGGGATGGATGGATAGAGGGATGGATAAAGGGAGGGATGGATGGATAGAGGGATGATGCATAGAGGATGGGATAGATGGACAGAGGGAGGGATGGATGGATGGATAGAGGGAGGGATGGATAAAGGGATGGATGTATAGAGGATGGGATGGATGGATAGAGGGAGGGATAGAAGGATAGAGGGAGGGATAGATGGATAGAGGGAGGGATGGATAGAGGGATGGATAAAGGGAGGGAGGGATGCATTGAGGATGGGAGGGATGGATAGAGGGAGGGATGGATGCATAGAGGATGGATGATAGAGGATGGATAGAAGGAGGGATAGATAAAAGGGTGGAGGGATGGACAGATGACTGTACTGGCATCCTGGGATGCCGTGCTGCAGACCCCCGCCCTCCACCTCCTATACATAAGACCCCCAGCACACAGCGGTGACGGGCGGCAGCCTCGGCCTCACCACCTGTTGCTGCGCTGTATCTGGGGGCTGCTCCTGGCGCTGGAGGGTGAGGAGCGGCATCATAATGGCAGATGACACTATAGAGGGACCACTACCCCCCTCTATAACCACAGTATGGGTAACCCTTTCCCTACTGGAAGGCTTTAACCCCTTCCTCTTCTACATGGTGACAAGTGCCCCCTGCACATCTAATCCTGACTGAAAGCCCTTCCGGCCCCCTCCCCGCAGCGCGGACCCTCCCAAAGCCATAATGCCATTAACCCATTAGCTGAGAGGAGGAATATCCTATTAGGGGGCACATGTCGTCCTGCTCACAGGAGTTTTCGATCATTTCTTGCCCAGCAATGCAGATATTAGCAAGTCTGAGACCTGTAGATCTGCTGCTGTTCCAAAACTACCACCAGGGCATGCTGGGAGCTGTAATTGCAGGGAAAAATCCTACTATTGTGCAATTGTTCCAATAGTAGAAGTATAAACATGGCGGGCAGATGGGGGGGGGGGCACTTATGGTCGGACACGTCACTGAGCAGCCTGGGAGAAAATGTCAGCGTTACCCATAGCAACCACTCAGGAGACCCGTTTCATTTTTCCAGCCCCATTTAGAAGGTGAGAGCTGCTCCCTGATTGGCTGCTCAGGATTTTACCAATGTCACATTTTGATCATTGCACAGGCCGATGTAGCAGAGCCGAGCGCGTCACTCCGGATGTGCAGGGTTCCATTGGACTACAGGCTATTTTGCACAGGACTGCATGTTATTTTACATGGGGCTGTGATATTTGATATGGATTATTTTGCATGAGACTTTATGCTCTTTTGCATGGGGCATCTCACGATACAGAAGCGCTGCAGCCACAAGTTCCGCTCTGCTACATGCGCGCCGGGCAGGCGCAGTGCGTGTGACCGGTGTCCCCGGGTGGAGGAGCTCGGGGACCCCGCATCCGGGCACTCACCGCCGGAACATCCCCTCCATGTCCTTGATCTGCTTTCTGCTGAACTCCTTGAACTCGGTGTAGGGGTTGAAGACCCTCATGTGCGGCTGCTCCCGCTCCGCCTCCGCCGGGTCCTCCATCCTCAGACGCCGGTTCAGCCTGCAGGCCAGCTCGTCCGCAGCCATCGTGTCCCGTCCCCGGCAGCCGCCACCGGTCCTCACATGAGAAGATGCAGCCGGCTCGGGTCATGTGACCGCTCCCCACTGTAACGCGGACACCGATTGGGCGAGAACGAAGGGGGCGGGGACTGGTCCAGAGCGATGAGAAGGATGCGGGAGAGAACGAGCGCGGAGTGTGCGGGCAGTGCGCCAGATAATAACCACTGCGGGAGAGAACGAGCGCGGAGTGTGCGAGCAGTGCGCCATATAATAACCACTGCGGGAGAGAACGAGCGCGGAGTGTGCGGGCAGTGTGCCAGATAATAACCAGTGCGGGAGAGAACGAGCGCGGAGTGTGCGGGCAGCGCGCCAGATAATAACCACTGCGGGAGAGAACGAGCGCGGAGTGTGCGGGCAGTGCGCCAGATAATAACCACTGCGGGAGAGAACGAGCGGGGAGTGTGCGAGAAGTGCGCCAGATAATAACCACTGCGGGAGAGAACGAGCGCGGAGTGTGCGGGCAGTGCGCCAGATAATAACCAGTGCGGGAGAGAACGAGCGGGGAGTGTGCGAGAAGTGCGCCAGATAATAACCACTGCGGGAGAGAACGAGCGGGGAGTGTGCGAGAAGTGCGCCAGATAATAACCACTGCGGGAGAGAACGAGCGGGGAGTGTGCGAGAAGTGCGCCAGATAATAACCACTGCGGGAGAGAACGAGCGGGGAGTGTGCGAGAAGTGCGCCAGATAATAACCACTGCGGGAGAGAACGAGCGCGGAGTGTGCGGGCAGTGCGCCATATAATAACCAGTGCGGGAGAGAACGAGCGCGGAGTGTGCGGGCAGCGCGCCATATAATAACCAGTGCGGGAGAGAACGAGCGCGGAGTGTGCGGGCAGCGCGCCAGATAATAACCACTGCGGGAGAGAACGAGCGCGGAGTGTGCGGGCAGCGCGCCAGATAATAACCACTGCGGGAGAGAACGAGCGCGGAGTGTGCGGGCAGCGCGCCATATAATAACCACTGCGGGAGAGAACGAGCGCGGAGTGTGCGAGCAGCGCGCCAGATAATAACCACTGCGGGAGAGAACGAGCGCGGAGTGTGCGGGCAGCGCGCCAGATAATAACCACTGCGGGAGAGAACGAGCGCGGAGTGTGCGGGCAGTGCGCCATATAATAACCACTGCGGGAGAGAACGAGCGCGGAGTGTGCGGGCAGCGCGCCAGATAAGAACCACTGCGGGAGAGAACGAGCGCGGAGTGTGCGAGCAGCGCGCCAGATAATAACCACTGCGGGAGAGAACGAGCGCGGAGTGTGCGAGCAGCGCGCCAGATAATAACCACTGCGGGAGAGAACGAGCGCGGAGTGTGCGGGCAGTGCGCCAGATAATAACCACTGCGGGAGAGAACGAGCGCGGAGTGTGCGGGCAGTACGCCAGATAATAACCACTGCGGGAGAGAACGAGCGGGGAGTGTGCGAGCAGTGCGCCATATAATAACCACTGCGGGAGAGAACGAGCGCGGAGTGTGCGGGCAGTGCGCCAGATAAGAACCACTGCGGGAGAGAACGAGCGCGGAGTGTGCGGGCAGTGCGCCAGATAATAACCACTGCGGGAGAGAACGAGCGGGGAGTGTGCGAGCAGTGCGCCATATAATAACCACTGCGGGAGAGAACGAGCGCGGAGTGTGCGGGCAGTGCGCCAGATAAGAACCACTGCGGGAGAGAACGAGCGCGGAGTGTGCGAGCAGCGCGCCATATAATAACCACTGCGGGAGAGAACGAGCGCGGAGTGTGCGAGCAGCGCGCCAGATAATAACCACTGCGGGAGAGAACGAGCGCGGAGTGTACGAGCAGCGCGCCAGATAATAACCACTGCGGGAGAGAACGAGCGCGGAGTGTGCGGGCAGTGCGCCAGATAATAACCACTGCGGGAGAGAACGAGCGCGGAGTGTACGAGCAGTGCGCCAGATAATAACCACTGCGGGAGAGAACGAGCGCGGAGTGTGCGGGCAGTGCGCCAGATAATAACCACTGCGGAAGAGAACGAGCGCGGAGTGTGCGAGCAGTGCGCCAGATAATAACCACTGCGCCAGAGAACGAGCGCGGAGTGTGCGGGCAGTGCGCCAGATAATAACCACTGCGGGAGAGAACGAGCGCGGAGTGTGCGGGCAGTGCGCCAGATAATAACCACTGCGGGAGAGAACGAGCGCGGAGTGTACGAGCAGTGCGCCAGATGATAACCACTGCGGGAGAGAACGAGCGCGGAGTGTGCGGGCAGTGCGCCAGATAATAACCACTGCGGGAGAGAACGAGCGCGGAGTGTGCGAGCAGTGCGCCAGATAACCACTGCGGGAGAGAACGAGCGCGGAGTGTGCGGGCAGTGCGCCAGATAATAACCACTGCGGGAGAGAACGAGCGGGGAGTGTGCGAGCAGTGCGCCATATAATAACCACTGCGGGAGAGAACGAGCGCGGAGTGTGCGGGCAGTGCGCCAGATAACCACTGCGGGAGAGAACGAGCGCGGAGTGTGCGGGCAGTGCGCCAGATAATAACCACTGCGGGAGAGAACGAGCGCGGAGTGTGCGGGCAGTGCGCCAGATAATAACCACTGCGGGAGAGAACGAGCGCGGAGTGTGCGAGCAGTGCGCCAGATAATAACCACTGCGGGAGAGAACGAGCACGGAGTGTGCGAGCAGTGCGCCAGATAATAACCAGTGCGGGAGAGAACGAGCGCGGAGTGTGCGAGCAGTGCGCCAGATAATAACCAGTGCGGGAGAGAACGAGCGCGGAGTGTGCGGGCAGTGCGCCAGATAATAACCACTGCGGGAGAGAACGAGCGCGGAGTGTGCGGGCAGTGCGCCAGATAAGAACCACTGCGGGAGAGAACGAGCGCGGAGTGTGCGGGCAGTGCGCCAGATAATAACCACTGCGGGAGAGAACGAGCGCGGAGTGTGCGGGCAGTGCGCCAGATAAGAACCACTGCGGGAGAGAACGAGCGCGGAGTGTGCGGGCAGTGCGCCAGATAATAACCACTGCGGGAGAGAACGAGCGCGGAATGTGCGGGCAGTGCGCCAGATAATAACCACTGCGGGAGAGAACGAGCGCGGAGTGTGCGGGCAGTGCGCCAGATAATAACCAGTGCAGGAGAGAACGAGCGTGCAGTGTGCGGGCAGTGCGCCAGATAATAACCAGTGCGGGAGAGAACGAGCGCGGAGTGTGCGGGCAGTGCGCCAGATAATAACCACTGCGGGAGAGAACGAGCGCGGAGTGTGCGGGCAGTGCGCCAGATAATAACCAGTGCGGGAGAGAACGAGCGCGCAGTGTGCGGGCAGTGCGCCAGATAATAACCAGTGCGGGAGAGAACGAGCGCGGAGTGTGCGGGCAGTGCGCCAGATAATAACCAGTGCGGGAGAGAACGAGCGCGCAGTGTGCGGGCAGTGCGCCAGATAATAACCAGTGCGGGAGAGAACGAGCGCGGAGTGTGCGGGCAGTGCGCCAAATAATAACCAGTGCGGGAGAGAACGAGCGCGGAGTGTGCGGGCAGTGCGCCAGATAATAACCACTGCGGGAGAGAACGAGCGCGGAGTGTGCGGGCAGTGCGCCAGATAATAACCACTGCGGGAGAGAACGAGCGCGGAGTGTGCGAGCAGTGCGCCAGATAACAACCACTGCGGGAGAGAACGAGCGCGGAGTGTGCAGGCAGTGCGCCAGATAAGAACCACTGCGGGAGAGAACGAGCGCGGAGTGTGCGGGCAGTGCGCCAGATAATAACCACTGCGGGAGAGAACGAGCGCGGAGTGTGCGGGCAGTGCGCCAGATAATAACCACTGCGGGAGAGAACGAGCGCGGAGTGTGCGGGCAGTGCGCCAGATAATAACCACTGCGGGAGAGAACGAGCGCGGAGTGTGCGGGCAGTGCGCCAGATAGTAACCACTGCGGGAGGGAATGACCAGTGCGCCAGATAATAACCACTGCGGGAGAGAACGAGCGCGGAGTGTGCGGGCAGTGCGCCAGATAATAACCACTGCGGGAGAGAACGAGCGGGGAGTGTGCGAGCAGTGCGCCATATAATAACCACTGCGGGAGAGAACGAGCGCGGAGTGTGCGGGCAGTGCGCCAGATAACCACTGCGGGAGAGAACGAGCGCGGAGTGTGCGGGCAGTGCGCCAGATAATAACCACTGCGGGAGAGAACGAGCGCGGAGTGTGCGGGCAGTGCGCCAGATAATAACCACTGCGGGAGAGAACGAGCGCGGAGTGTGCGAGCAGTGCGCCAGATAATAACCACTGCGGGAGAGAACGAGCACGGAGTGTGCGAGCAGTGCGCCAGATAATAACCAGTGCGGGAGAGAACGAGCGCGGAGTGTGCGAGCAGTGCGCCAGATAATAACCAGTGCGGGAGAGAACGAGCGCGGAGTGTGCGGGCAGTGCGCCAGATAATAACCACTGCGGGAGAGAACGAGCGCGGAGTGTGCGGGCAGTGCGCCAGATAAGAACCACTGCGGGAGAGAACGAGCGCGGAGTGTGCGGGCAGTGCGCCAGATAATAACCACTGCGGGAGAGAACGAGCGCGGAGTGTGCGGGCAGTGCGCCAGATAAGAACCACTGCGGGAGAGAACGAGCGCGGAGTGTGCGGGCAGTGCGCCAGATAATAACCACTGCGGGAGAGAACGAGCGCGGAGTGTGCGGGCAGTGCGCCAGATAATAACCACTGCGGGAGAGAACGAGCGCGGAGTGTGCGGGCAGTGCGCCAGATAATAACCAGTGCAGGAGAGAACGAGCGTGCAGTGTGCGGGCAGTGCGCCAGATAATAACCAGTGCGGGAGAGAACGAGCGCGGAGTGTGCGGGCAGTGCGCCAGATAATAACCACTGCGGGAGAGAACGAGCGCGGAGTGTGCGGGCAGTGCGCCAGATAATAACCAGTGCGGGAGAGAACGAGCGCGCAGTGTGCGGGCAGTGCGCCAGATAATAACCAGTGCGGGAGAGAACGAGCGCGGAGTGTGCGGGCAGTGCGCCAGATAATAACCAGTGCGGGAGAGAACGAGCGCGCAGTGTGCGGGCAGTGCGCCAGATAATAACCAGTGCGGGAGAGAACGAGCGCGGAGTGTGCGGGCAGTGCGCCAGATAATAACCACTGCGGGAGAGAACGAGCGCGGAGTGTGCGAGCAGTGCGCCAGATAACAACCACTGCGGGAGAGAACGAGCGCGGAGTGTGCAGGCAGTGCGCCAGATAAGAACCACTGCGGGAGAGAACGAGCGCGGAGTGTGCGGGCAGTGCGCCAGATAATAACCACTGCGGGAGAGAACGAGCGCGGAGTGTGCGGGCAGTGCGCCAGATAATAACCACTGCGGGAGAGAACGAGCGCGGAGTGTGCGGGCAGTGCGCCAGATAGTAACCACTGCGGGAGGGAATGACCAGTGCGCCAGATAATAACCACTGCGGGAGAAAACGAGCGCGGAGTGTGCGGGCAGTGTGCCAGATAATAACCACTGCGGGAGAGAACGAGCGCGGAGTGTGCGGGCAGAGCGCCAGATAATAACCACTGCGGGAGAGAACGAGCGCGGAGTGTGCGGGCAGTGCGCCAGATAATAACCACTGCGGGAGAGAACGAGCGCGGAGTGTGCGGGCAGTGCGCCAGATAAGAACCACTGCGGGAGGGAACGAGCGCGGAGTGTGCGGGCAGTGCGCCAGATAATAACCACTGCGGGAGAGAACGAGCGCGGAGTGTGCGGGCAGTGCGCCAGATAATAACCACTGCGGGAGAGAACGAGCGCGGAGTGTGCGGGCAGTGCGCCAGATAATAACCACTGCGGGAGAGAACGAGCGCGGAGTGTGCGGGCAGTGCGCCAGATAATAACCACTGCGGGAGAGAACGAGCGCGGAGTGTGCGGGCAGTGCGCCAGATAATAACCACTGCGGGAGGGAATGACCAGTGCGCCAGATAATAACCACTGCGGGAGAGAACGAGCGCGGAGTGTGCGGGCAGTGTGCCAGATAATAACCACTGCGGGAGAGAACGAGCGCGGAGTGTGCGGGCAGAGCGCCAGATAATAACCACTGCGGGAGAGAACGAGCGCGGAGTGTGCGGGCAGTGTGCCACATAATAACCACTGCGGGAGAGAACGAGCGCGGAGTGTGCGGGCAGTGTGCCAGATAATAACCACTGCGGGAGAGAACGAGCGCGGAGTGTGCGGGCAGTGCGCCAGATAATAACCACTGCGGGAGAGAACGAGCGCGGAGTGTGCGGGCAGTGCGCCAGATAATAACCACTGCGGGAGAGAACGAGCGCGGAGTGTGCGCCAGATAATAACCACTGAGGAAACGAGCGCGGAGTGTGCGGGCAGTGCGCCAGATAATAACCACTGCGGGACAGAACGAGCGCGGAGTGTGCGGGCAGTGCGCCAGATAATAACCACTGCGGGAGGGTATGACCAGTGCGCCAGATAATAACCACTGCGGGAGAGAACGAGCGCGGAGTGTGCGGGCAGTGTGCCAGATAATAACCACTGCGGAAGAGAACGAGCGCGGAGTGTGCGGGCAGAGCGCCAGATAATAACCACTGCGGGAGAGAACGAGCGCGGAGTGTGCGGGCAGTGCGCCAGATAATAACCACTGCGGGAGAGAACGAGCGCGGAGTGTGCGGGCAGTGCGCCAGATAAGAACCACTGCGGGAGGGAACGAGCGCGGAGTGTGCGGGCAGTGCGCCAGATAATAACCACTGCGGGAGAGAACGAGCGCGGAGTGTGCGGGCAGTGCGCCAGATAATAACCACTGCGGGAGAGAACGAGCGCGGAGTGTGCAGGCAGTGCGCCAGATAATAACCACTGCGGGAGAGAACGAGCGCGGAGTGTGCGGGCAATGCGCCAGATAACAACCACTGTGGGAGAGAACGAGCGCGGAGTGTGCGGGCAGTGCGCCAGATAATAACCACTGCGGGAGAGAACGAGCGCGGAGTGTGCGGGCAGTGCGCCAGATAATAACCAGTGCGGGAGAGAACGAGCGCGCAGTGTGCGGGCAGTGCGCCAGATAATAACCAGTGCGGGAGAGAACGAGCGCGGAGTGTGCGGGCAGTGCGCCAGATAATAACCAGTGCGGGAGAGAACGAGCGCGGAGTGTGCGGGCAGTGCGCCAGATAAGAACCACTGCGGGAGGGAATGACCAGTGCGCCAGATAATAACCACTGCGGGAGAGAACGAGCGCGGAGTGTGCGGGCAGTGTGCCAGATAATAACCACTGCGGGAGAGAACGAGCGCGGAGTGTGCGGGCAATGCGCCAGATAATAACCACTGCGGGAGAGAACGAGCGCGGAGTGTGCGGGCAGTGCGCCAGATAATAACCACTGCGGGAGAGAACGAGCGCGGAGTGTGCAGGCAGTGCGCCAGATAAGAACCACTGCGGGAGAGAACGAGCGCGGAGTGTGCGGGCAGTGCGCCAGATAACCACTGCGGGAGAGAACGAGCGCGGAGTGTGCGGGCAGTGCGCCAGATAATAACCACTGCGAGAGATAACGAGCGCGGAGTGTGCGGGCAGTGCGCCAGATAATAACCACTGCGGGAGAGAACGAGCGCGGAGTGTGCGGGCAGTGCGCCAGATAATAACCACTGCGGGAGGGAATGACCAGTGCGCCAGATAATAACCACTGCGGGAGAGAACGAGCGCGGAGTGTGCGGGCAGTGTGCCAGATAATAACCACTGCGGGAGAGAACGAGCGCGGAGTGTGCGGGCAGAGCGCCAGATAATAACCACTGCGGGAGAGAACGAGCGCGGAGTGTGCGGGCAGTGCGCCAGATAATAACCACTGCGGGAGAGACCGAGCGCGGAGTGTGCGGGCAGTGCGCCAGATAAGAACCACTGCGGGAGAGAACGAGCGCGGAGTGTGCGGGCAGTGCGCCAGATAATAACCACTGCGGGAGAGAACGAGCGCGGAGTGTGCGGGCAGTGGGCCAGATAACCACTGCGGGAGAGAACGAGCGCGGAGTGTGCGGGCAGTGCGCCAGATAATAACCACTGCGGGAGAGAACGAGCGCGGAGTGTGCGGGCAGTGCGCCAGATAATAACCACTGCGGGAGAGAACGAGCGCGGAGTGTGCGGGCAGTGCGCCAGATAATAACCACTGCGGGAGGGAATGACCAGTGCGCCAGATAATAACCACTGCGGGAGAGAACGAGCGCGGAGTGTGCGGGCAGTGTGCCAGATAATAACCACTGCGGGAGAGAACGAGCGCGGAGTGTGCGGGCAGAGCGCCAGATAATAACCACTGCGGGAGAGAACGAGCGCGGAGTGTGCGGGCAGTGCGCCAGATAATAACCACTGCGGGAGAGAACGAGCGCGGAGTGTGCGGGCAGTGCGCCAGATAATAACCACTGCGGGAGAGAACGAGCGCGGAGTGTGCGCCAGATAATAACCACTGTGGAAACGAGCGCGGAGTGTGCGGGCAGTGCGCCAGATAATAACCACTGCGGGAGAGAACGAGCGCGGAGTGTGCGGGCAGTGCGCCAGATAATAACCACTGCGGGAGGGAATGACCAGTGCGCCAGATAATAACCACTGCGGGAGAGAACGAGCGCGGAGTGTGCGGGCAGTGTGCCAGATAATAACCACTGCGGGAGAGAACGAGCGCGGAGTGTGCGGGCAGTGTGCCAGATAATAACCACTGCGGGAGAGAACGAGCGCGGAGTGTGCGGGCAGTGCGCCAGATAAGAACCACTGCGGGAGGGAACGAGCGCGTAGTGTGCGGGCAGTGCGCCAGATAATAACCACTGCGGGAGAGAATGAGCGCGGAGTGTGCGGGCAGTGCGCCAGATAATAACCACTGCGGGAGAGAACGAGCGCGGAGTGTGCGGGCAGTGCGCCAGATAATAACCACTGCGGGAGAGAACGAGCGCGGAGTGTGCGGGCAGTGCGCCAGATAATAACCACTGCGGGAGGGAATGACCAGTGCGCCAGATAATAACCGCTGCGGGAGAGAACGAGCGCGGAGTGTGCGGGCAGTGTGCCAGATAATAACCACTGCGGGAGAGAACGAGCGCGGAGTGTGCGGGCAGTGTGCCAGATAATAACCACTGCGGGAGAGAACGAGCGCGGAGTGTGCGGGCAGTGCGCCAGATAATAACCACTGCGGGAGAGAACGAGCGCGGAGTGTGCGGGCAGTGCGCCAGATAATAACCACTGCGGGAGAGAACGAGCGCGGAGTGTGCGGGCAGTGCGCCAGATAATAACCACTGCGGGAGAGAACGAGCGCGGAGTGTGCGGGCAGTGCGCCAGATAATAACCACTGCGGGAGGGAATGACCAGTGCGCCAGATAATAACCACTGCGGGAGAGAACGAGCGCGGAGTGTGCGGGCAGTGTGCCAGATAATAACCACTGCGGGAGAGAACGAGCGCGGAGTGTGCGGGCAGAGCGCCAGATAATAACCACTGCGGGAGAGAACGAGCGCGGAGTGTGCGGGCAGTGCGCCAGATAATAACCACTGCGGGAGAGAACGAGCGCGGAGTGTGCGGGCAGTGCGCCAGATAATAACCACTGCGGGAGAGAACGAGCGCGGAGTGTGCGGGCAGTGCGCCAGATAATAACCACTGCGGGAGGGAATGACCAGTGCGCCAGATAATAACCACTGCGGGAGAGAACGAGCGCGGAGTGTGCGGGCAGTGTGCCAGATAATAACCACTGCGGGAGAGAACGAGCGCGGAGTGTGCGGGCAGTGCGCCAGATAAGAACCACTGCGGGAGGGAACGAGCGCGGAGTGTGCGGGCAGTGCGCCAGATAATAACCACTGCGGGAGAGAACGAGCGCGGAGTGTGCGGGCAGTGCGCCAGATAATACCCACTGCGGGAGAGAACGAGCGCGGAGTGTGCGGGCAGTGCGCCAGATAATAACCACTGCGGGAGAGAACGAGCGCGGAGTGTGCGGGCAGTGCGCCAGATAATAACCACTGCGGGAGAGAACGAGCGCGGAGTGTGCGGGCAGTGCGTCAGATAATAACCACTGCGGGAGGGAACGAGCGCGGAGTGTGCGGGCAGTGCGTCAGATAATAACCACTGCGGGAGGGAATGACCAGTGCGCCAGATAATAACCACTGCGGGAGAGAACGAGCGCGGAGTGTGCGGGCAGTGTGCCAGATAATAACCACTGCGGGAGAGAACGAGCGCGGAGTGTGCGGGCAGAGCGCCAGATAATAACCACTGCGGGAGAGAACGAGCGCGGAGTGTGCGGGCAGTGCGCCAGATAATAACCACTGCGGGAGAGAACGAGCGCGGAGTGTGCGGGCAGTGCGCCAGATAATAACCACTGCGGGAGAGAACGAGCGCGGAGTGTGCGGGCAGTGCGCCAGATAATAACCACTGCGGGAGAGAACGAGCGCGGAGTGTGCGGGCAGTGCGCCAGATAATAACCACTGCGGGAGAGAACGAGCGCGGAGTGTGCGGGCAGTGCGCCAGATAATAACCACTGCGGGAGAGAACGAGCGCGGAGTGTGCGGGCAGTGCGCCAGATAATAACCACTGCGGGAGAGAACGAGCGCGGAGTGTGCGGGCAGTGCGCCAGATAATAACCACTGCGGGAGAGAACGAGCGCGGAGTGTGCGGGCAGTGCGCCAGATAATAACCACTGCGGGAGAGAACGAGCGCGGAGTGTGCGGGCAGTGCGCCAGATAATAACCACTGCAGGAGAGAACGAGCGCGGAGTGTGCGGGCAGTGCGCCAGATAATAACCACTGCGGGAGAGAACGAGCGCGGAGTGTGCGGGCAGTGCGCCAGATAATAACCACTGCGGGAGGGAATGACCAGTGCGCCAGATAATAACCACTGCGGGAGAGAACGAGCGCGGAGTGTGCGGGCAGTGTGCCAGATAATAACCACTGCGGGAGAGAACGAGCGCGGAGTGTGCGGGCAGAGCGCCAGATAATAACCACTGCGGGAGAGAACGAGCGCGGAGTGTGCGGGCAGTGTGCCAGATAATAACCACTGCGGGAGAGAACGAGCGCGGAGTGTGCGGGCAGTGCGCCAGATAATAACCACTGCGGGAGAGAACGAGTGCGGAGTGTGCGGGCAGTGCGCCAGATAATAACCACTGCGGGAGAGAACGAGCGCGGAGTGTGCGGGCAGTGCGCCAGATAATAACCACTGCGGGAGGGAATGACCAGTGCGCCAGATAATAACCACTGCGGGAGAGAACGAGCGCGGAGTGTGCGGGCAGTGTGCCAGATAATAACCACTGCGGGAGAGAACGAGCGCGGAGTGTGCGGGCAGAGCGCCAGATAATAACCACTGCGGGAGAGAACGAGCGCGGAGTGTGCGGGCAGTGCGCCAGATAATAACCACTGCGGGAGAGAACGAGCGCGGAGTGTGCGGGCAGTGCGCCAGATAATAACCACTGCGGGAGAGAACGAGCGCGGAGTGTGCGGGCAGTGCGCCAGATAATAACCACTGCGGGAGAGAACGAGCGCGGAGTGTGCGGGCAGTGCGCCAGATAATAACCACTGCGGGAGGGAATGACCAGTGCGCCAGATAATAACCACTGCGGGAGAGAACGAGCGCGGAGTGTGCGGGCAGTGTGCCAGATAATAACCACTGCGGGAGAGAACGAGCGCGGAGTGTGCGGGCAGAGCGCCAGATAATAACCACTGCGGGAGAGAACGAGCGCGGAGTGTGCGGGCAGTGCGCCAGATAATAACCACTGCGGGAGAGAACGAGCGCGGAGTGTGCGGGCAGTGCGCCAGATAATAACCACTGCGGGAGAGAACGAGCGCGGAGTGTGCGGGCAGTGCGCCAGATAATAACCACTGCGGGAGGGAATGACCAGTGCGCCAGATAACCACTGCGGGAGAGAACGAGCGCGGAGTGTGCGGGCAGTGTGCCAGATAATAACCACTGCGGGAGAGAACGAGCGCGGAGTGTGCGGGCAGTGCGCCAGATAAGAACCACTGCGGGAGGGAACGAGCGCGGAGTGTGCGGGCAGTGCGCCAGATAATAACCACTGCGGGAGAGAACGAGCGCGGAGTGTGCGGGCAGTGCGCCAGATAATACCCACTGCGGGAGAGAACGAGCGCGGAGTGTGCGGGCAGTGCGCCAGATAATAACCACTGCGGGAGAGAACGAGCGCGGAGTGTGCGGGCAGTGCGCCAGATAATACCCACTGCGGGAGAGAACGAGCGCGGAGTGTGCGGGCAGTGCGCCAGATAATAACCACTGCGGGAGAGAACGAGCGCGGAGTGTGCGGGCAGTGCGCCAGATAATAACCACTGCGGGAGAGAACGAGCGCGGAGTGTGCGGGCAGTGCGTCAGATAATAACCACTGCGGGAGGGAACGAGCGCGGAGTGTGCGGGCAGTGCGTCAGATAATAACCACTGCGGGAGGGAATGACCAGTGCGCCAGATAATAACCACTGCGGGAGAGAACGAGCGCGGAGTGTGCGGGCAGTGTGCCAGATAATAACCACTGCGGGAGAGAACGAGCGCGGAGTGTGCGGGCAGAGCGCCAGATAATAACCACTGCGGGAGAGAACGAGCGCGGAGTGTGCGGGCAGTGCGCCAGATAATAACCACTGCGGGAGAGAACGAGCGCGGAGTGTGCGGGCAGTGCGCCAGATAATAACCACTGCGGGAGAGAACGAGCGCGGAGTGTGCGGGCAGTGCGCCAGATAATAACCACTGCGGGAGAGAACGAGCGCGGAGTGTGCGGGCAGTGCGCCAGATAATAACCACTGCGGGAGAGAACGAGCGCGGAGTGTGCGGGCAGTGCGCCAGATAATAACCACTGCGGGAGAGAACGAGCGCGGAGTGTGCGGGCAGTGCGCCAGATAATAACCACTGCGGGAGAGAACGAGCGCGGAGTGTGCGGGCAGTGCGCCAGATAATAACCACTGCGGGAGAGAACGAGCGCGGAGTGTGCGGGCAGTGCGCCAGATAATAACCACTGCGGGAGAGAACGAGCGCGGAGTGTGCGGGCAGTGCGCCAGATAATAACCACTGCAGGAGAGAACGAGCGCGGAGTGTGCGGGCAGTGCGCCAGATAATAACCACTGCGGGAGAGAACGAGCGCGGAGTGTGCGGGCAGTGCGCCAGATAATAACCACTGCGGGAGGGAATGACCAGTGCGCCAGATAATAACCACTGCGGGAGAGAACGAGCGCGGAGTGTGCGGGCAGTGTGCCAGATAATAACCACTGCGGGAGAGAACGAGCGCGGAGTGTGCGGGCAGAGCGCCAGATAATAACCACTGCGGGAGAGAACGAGCGCGGAGTGTGCGGGCAGTGTGCCAGATAATAACCACTGCGGGAGAGAACGAGCGCGGAGTGTGCGGGCAGTGCGCCAGATAATAACCACTGCGGGAGAGAACGAGCGCGGAGTGTGCGGGCAGTGCGCCAGATAATAACCACTGCGGGAGAGAACGAGTGCGGAGTGTGCGGGCAGTGCGCCAGATAATAACCACTGCGGGAGAGAACGAGCGCGGAGTGTGCGGGCAGTGCGCCAGATAATAACCACTGCGGGAGGGAATGACCAGTGCGCCAGATAATAACCACTGCGGGAGAGAACGAGCGCGGAGTGTGCGGGCAGTGTGCCAGATAATAACCACTGCGGGAGAGAACGAGCGCGGAGTGTGCGGGCAGAGCGCCAGATAATAACCACTGCGGGAGAGAACGAGCGCGGAGTGTGCGGGCAGTGCGCCAGATAATAACCACTGCGGGAGAGAACGAGCGCGGAGTGTGCGGGCAGTGCGCCAGATAATAACCACTGCGGGAGAGAACGAGCGCGGAGTGTGCGGGCAGTGCGCCAGATAATAACCACTGCGGGAGAGAACGAGCGCGGAGTGTGCGGGCAGTGCGCCAGATAATAACCACTGCGGGAGGGAATGACCAGTGCGCCAGATAATAACCACTGCGGGAGAGAACGAGCGCGGAGTGTGCGGGCAGTGTGCCAGATAATAACCACTGCGGGAGAGAACGAGCGCGGAGTGTGCGGGCAGAGCGCCAGATAATAACCACTGCGGGAGAGAACGAGCGCGGAGTGTGCGGGCAGTGCGCCAGATAATAACCACTGCGGGAGAGAACGAGCGCGGAGTGTGCGGGCAGTGCGCCAGATAATAACCACTGCGGGAGAGAACGAGCGCGGAGTGTGCGGGCAGTGCGCCAGATAATAACCACTGCGGGAGGGAATGACCAGTGCGCCAGATAACCACTGCGGGAGAGAACGAGCGCGGAGTGTGCGGGCAGTGTGCCAGATAATAACCACTGCGGGAGAGAACGAGCGCGGAGTGTGCGGGCAGTGCGCCAGATAAGAACCACTGCGGGAGGGAACGAGCGCGGAGTGTGCGGGCAGTGCGCCAGATAATAACCACTGCGGGAGAGAACGAGCGCGGAGTGTGCGGGCAGTGCGCCAGATAATACCCACTGCGGGAGAGAACGAGCGCGGAGTGTGCGGGCAGTGCGCCAGATAATAACCACTGCGGGAGAGAACGAGCGCGGAGTGTGCGGGCAGTGCGCCAGATAATAACCACTGCGGGAGAGAACGAGCGCGGAGTGTGCGGGCAGTGCGTCAGATAATAACCACTGCGGGAGGGAATGACCAGTGCGCCAGATAATAACCACTGCGGGAGAGAACGAGCGCGGAGTGTGCGGGCAGTGTGCCAGATAACCACTGCGGGAGAGAACGAGCGCGGAGTGTGCGGGCAGAGCGCCAGATAATAACCACTGCGGGAGAGAACGAGCGCGGAGTGTGCGGGCAGTGCGCCAGATAATAACCACTGCGGGAGAGAACGAGCGCGGAGTGTGCGGGCAGTGCGCCAGATAATAACCACTGCGGGAGAGAACGAGCGCGGAGTGTGCGCCAGATAATAACCACTGTGGAAACGAGCGCGGAGTGTGCGGGCAGTGCGCCAGATAATAACCACTGCGGGAGAGAACGAGCGCGGAGTGTGCGGGCAGTGCGCCAGATAATAACCACTGCGGGAGGGAATGACCAGTGCGCCAGATAATAACCACTGCGGGAGAGAACGAGCGCGGAGTGTGCGGGCAGTGTGCCAGATAATAACCACTGCGGGAGAGAACGAGCGCGGAGTGTGCGGGCAGTGTGCCAGATAATAACCACTGCGGGAGAGAACGAGCGCGGAGTGTGCGGGCAGTGCGCCAGATAATAACCACTGCGGGAGAGAACGAGCGCGGAGTGTGCGGGCAGTGCGCCAGATAATAACCACTGCGGGAGAGAACGAGCGCGGAGTGTGCGGGCAGTGCGCCAGATAATAACCACTGCGGGAGAGAACGAGCGCGGAGTGTGCGGGCAGTGCGCCAGATAATAACCACTGCGGGAGGGAATGACCAGTGCGCCAGATAATAACCACTGCGGGAGAGAACGAGCGCGGAGTGTGCGGGCAGTGTGCCAGATAATAACCACTGCGGGAGAGAACGAGCGCGGAGTGTGCGGGCAGAGCGCCAGATAATAACCACTGCGGGAGAGAACGAGCGCGGAGTGTGCGGGCAGTGCGCCAGATAATAACCACTGCGGGAGAGAACGAGCGCGGAGTGTGCGGGCAGTGCGCCAGATAATAACCACTGCGGGAGAGAACGAGCGCGGAGTGTGCGGGCAGTGCGCCAGATAATAACCACTGCGGGAGGGAATGACCAGTGCGCCAGATAATAACCACTGCGGGAGAGAACGAGCGCGGAGTGTGCGGGCAGTGTGCCAGATAATAACCACTGCGGGAGAGAACGAGCGCGGAGTGTGCGGGCAGTGCGCCAGATAAGAACCACTGCGGGAGGGAACGAGCGCGGAGTGTGCGGGCAGTGCGCCAGATAATAACCACTGCGGGAGAGAACGAGCGCGGAGTGTGCGGGCAGTGCGCCAGATAATAACCACTGCGGGAGAGAACGAGCGCGGAGTGTGCGGGCAGTGCGTCAGATAATAACCACTGCGGGAGGGAATGACCAGTGCGCCAGATAATAACCACTGCGGGAGAGAACGAGCGCGGAGTGTGCGGGCAGTGCGCCAGATAATAACCACTGCGGGAGAGAACGAGCGCGGAGTGTGCGGGCAGTGCGCCAGATAATAACCACTGCGGGAGAGAACGAGCGCGGAGTGTGCGGGCAGTGCGCCAGATAATAACCACTGCGGGAGAGAACGAGCGCGGAGTGTGCGCCAGATAATAACCAGTGCGGGAGAGAACGAGCGCGGAGTGTGCGGGCAGTGCGCCAGATAACAACCACTGCGGGAGAGAAAGAGTGCGGAGTGTGCGAGCAGTGCGCCAGATAATAACCACTGCGGGAGAGAACGAGCGCGGAGTGTGCGGGCAGTGTGCCAGATAACCACTGCGGGAGAGAACGAGCGCGGAGTGTGCGGGCAGTGCGCCAGATAATAACCACTGCGGGAGAGAACGAGCGCGGAGTGTGCGGGCAGTGAGCCAGATAATAACCACTGCGGGAGAGAACGAGCACGGAGTGTGCGGGCAGTGAGCCAGATAATAACCACTGTGGGAGAGAACGAGCGCGGAGTGTGCGGGCAGTGCGCTAGATAATAACCACTGCGGGAGAGAACGAGCGCGGAGTGTGCGAGCAGTGCACCAGATAATAACCACTGCGGAAGAGAACGAGCGCGGAGTGTGCGGACAGTGCGCCAGATAATAACCACTGCGGGAGAGAACGAGCGCGGAGTGTGCGAGCAGTGCACCAGATAATAACCACTGCGGAAGAGAACGAGCGCGGAGTGTGCGGGCAGTGCGCCAGATAATAACCACTGCGGGAGAGAACGAGCGCGGAGTGTGCGGGCAGTGCGCCAGATAATAACCAGTGCGGGAGAGAACGAGCGCGCAGTGTGCGGGCAGTGCGCCAGATAATAACCAGTGCGGGAGAGAACGAGCGCGGAGTGTGCGGGCAGTGCGCCAGATAATAACCAGTGCGGGAGAGAACGAGCGCGGAGTGTGCGGGCAGTGCGCCAGATAAGAACCACTGCGGGAGGGAATGACCAGTGCGCCAGATAATAACCACTGCGGGAGAGAACGAGCGCGGAGTGTGCGGGCAGTGTGCCAGTTAATAACCACTGCGGGAGAGAACGAGCGCGGAGTGTGCGGGCAATGCGCCAGATAATAACCACTGCGGGAGAGAACGAGCGCGGAGTGTGCGGGCAGTGCGCCAGATAATAACCACTGCGGGAGAGAACGAGCGCGGAGTGTGCAGGCAGTGCGCCAGATAAGAACCACTGCGGGAGAGAACGAGCGCGGAGTGTGCGGGCAGTGCGCCAGATAACCACTGCGGGAGAGAACGAGCGCGGAGTGTGCGGGCAGTGCGCCAGATAATAACCACTGCGGGAGAGAACGAGCGCGGAGTGTGCGGGCAGTGCGCCAGATAATAACCACTGCGGGAGAGAACGAGCGCGGAGTGTGCGGGCAGTGCGCCAGATAATAACCACTGCGGGAGGGAATGACCAGTGCGCCAGATAATAACCACTGCGGGAGAGAACGAGCGCGGAGTGTGCGGGCAGTGTGCCAGATAATAACCACTGCGGGAGAGAACGAGCGCGGAGTGTGCGGGCAGAGCGCCAGATAATAACCACTGCGGGAGAGAACGAGCGCGGAGTGTGCGGGCAGTGCGCCAGATAATAACCACTGCGGGAGAGAACGAGCGCGGAGTGTGCGGGCAGTGCGCCAGATAAGAACCACTGCGGGAGAGAACGAGCGCGGAGTGTGCGGGCAGTGCGCCAGATAATAACCACTGCGGGAGAGAACGAGCGCGGAGTGTGCGGGCAGTGCGCCAGATAACCACTGCGGGAGAGAACGAGCGCGGAGTGTGCGGGCAGTGCGCCAGATAATAACCACTGCGGGAGAGAACGAGCGCGGAGTGTGCGGGCAGTGCGCCAGATAATAACCACTGCGGGAGAGAACGAGCGCGGAGTGTGCGGGCAGTGCGCCAGATAATAACCACTGCGGGAGGGAACGAGCGCGGAGTGTGCGAGCAGTGCACCAGATAATAACCACTGCGGAAGAGAACGAGCGCGGAGTGTGCGGACAGTGCGCCAGATAATAACCACTGCGGGAGAGAACGAGCGCGGAGTGTGCGAGCAGTGCACCAGATAATAACCACTGCGGAAGAGAACGAGCGCGGAGTGTGCGGGCAGTGCGCCAGATAATAACCACTGCGGGAGAGAACGAGCGCGGAGTGTGCGGGCAGTGCGCCAGATAATAACCAGTGCGGGAGAGAACGAGCGCGCAGTGTGCGGGCAGTGCGCCAGATAATAACCAGTGCGGGAGAGAACGAGCGCGGAGTGTGCGGGCAGTGCGCCAGATAATAACCAGTGCGGGAGAGAACGAGCGCGGAGTGTGCGGGCAGTGCGCCAGATAAGAACCACTGCGGGAGGGAATGACCAGTGCGCCAGATAATAACCACTGCGGGAGAGAACGAGCGCGGAGTGTGCGGGCAATGCGCCAGATAATAACCACTGCGGGAGAGAACGAGCGCGGAGTGTGCGGGCAGTGCGCCAGATAATAACCACTGCGGGAGAGAACGAGCGCGGAGTGTGCAGGCAGTGCGCCAGATAAGAACCACTGCGGGAGAGAACGAGCGCGGAGTGTGCGGGCAGTGCGCCAGATAACCACTGCGGGAGAGAAAGAGCGCGGAGTGTGCGGGCAGTGCGCCAGATAATAACCACTGCGGGAGAGAACGAGCGCGGAGTGTGCGGGCAGTGCGCCAGATAATAACCACTGCGGGAGAGAACGAGCGCGGAGTGTGCGGGCAGTGCGCCAGATAATAACCACTGCGGGAGGGAATGACCAGTGCGCCAGATAATAACCACTGCGGGAGAGAACGAGCGCGGAGTGTGCGGGCAGTGTACCAGATAATAACCACAGCGGGAGAGAACGAGCGCGGAGTGTGCGGGCAGAGCGCCAGATAATAACCACTGCGGGAGAGAACGAGCGCGGAGTGTGCGGGCAGTGCGCCAGATAATAACCACTGCGGGAGAGAACGAGCGCGGAGTGTGCGGGCAGTGCGCCAGATAAGAACCACTGCGGGAGAGAACGAGCGCGGAGTGTGCGGGCAGTGCGCCAGATAATAACCACTGCGGGAGAGAACGAGCGCGGAGTGTGCGGGCAGTGCGCCAGATAACCACTGCGGGAGAGAACGAGCGCGGAGTGTGCGGGCAGTGCGCCAGATAATAACCACTGCGGGAGAGAACGAGCGCGGAGTGTGCGGGCAGTGCGCCAGATAATAACCACTGCGGGAGAGAACGAGCGCGGAGTGTGCGGGCAGTGCGCCAGATAATAACCACTGCGGGAGGGAATGACCAGTGCGCCAGATAATAACCACTGCGGGAGAGAACGAGCGCGGAGTGTGCGGGCAGTGTGCCAGATAATAACCACTGCGGGAGAGAACGAGCGCGGAGTGTGCGGGCAGAGCGCCAGATAATAACCACTGCGGGAGAGAACGAGCGCGGAGTGTGCGGGCAGTGCGCCAGATAATAACCACTGCGGGAGAGAACGAGCGCGGAGTGTGCGGGCAGTGCGCCAGATAATAACCACTGCGGGAGAGAACGAGCGCGGAGTGTGCGCCAGATAATAACCACTGTGGAAACGAGCGCGGAGTGTGCGGGCAGTGCGCCAGATAATAACCACTGCGGGAGAGAACGAGCGCGGAGTGTGCGGGCAGTGCGCCAGATAATAACCACTGCGGGAGGGAATGACCAGTGCGCCAGATAATAACCACTGCGGGAGAGAACGAGCGCGGAGTGTGCGGGCAGTGTGCCAGATAATAACCACTGCGGGAGAGAACGAGCGCGGAGTGTGCGGGCAGTGTGCCAGATAATAACCACTGCGGGAGAGAACGAGCGCGGAGTGTGCGGGCAGTGCGCCAGATAAGAACCACTGCGGGAGAGAACGAGCGCGGAGTGTGCGGGCAGTGCGCCAGATAATAACCACTGCGGGAGAGAACGAGCGCGGAGTGTGCGGGCAGTGCGCCAGATAATAACCACTGCGGGAGGGAATGACCAGTGCGCCAGATAATAACCACTGCGGGAGAGAACGAGCGCGGAGTGTGCGGGCAGTGTGCCAGATAATAACCACTGCGGGAGAGAACGAGCGCGGAGTGTGCGGGCAGTGCGCCAGATAATAACCACTGCGGGAGAGAACGAGCGTGGAGTGTGCGGGCAGTGCGCCAGATAATAACCACTGCGGGAGAGAACGAGCGCGGAGTGTGCGGGCAGTGCGCCAGATAATAACCACTGCGGGAGGGAATGACCAGTGCGCCAGATAATAACCACTGCGGGAGAGAACGAGCGCGGAGTGTGCGGGCAGTGTGCCAGATAATAACCACTGCGGGAGAGAACGAGCGCGGAGTGTGCGGGCAGTGCGCCAGATAATAACCACTGCGGGAGAGAACGAGCGCGGAGTGTGCGGGCAGTGCGCCAGATAATAACCACTGCGGGAGAGAACGAGCGCGGAGTGTGCGGGCAGTGCGCCAGATAATAACCACTGCGGGAGAGAACGAGCGCGGAGTGTGCGGGCAGTGCGCCAGATAATAACCACTGCGGGAGGGAATGACCAGTGCGCCAGATAATAACCACTGCGGGAGAGAACGAGCGCGGAGTGTGCGGGCAGTGTGCCAGATGATAACCACTGCGGGAGAGAACGAGCGCGGAGTGTGCGGGCAGAGCGCCAGATAATAACCACTGCGGGAGAGAACGAGCGCGGAGTGTGCGGGCAGTGCGCCAGATAATAACCACTGCGGGAGAGAACGAGCGCGGAGTGTGCGGGCAGTGCGCCAGATAACCACTGCGGGAGAGAACGAGCGCGGAGTGTGCGGGCAGTGCGCCAGATAATAACCACTGCGGGAGGGAATGACCAGTGCGCCAGATAATAACCACTGCGGGAGAGAACGAGCGCGGAGTGTGCGGGCAGTGTGCCAGATAATAACCACTGCGGGAGAGAACGAGCGCGGAGTGTGCGGGCAGTGCGCCAGATAAGAACCACTGCGGGAGGGAAGGAGCGCGGAGTGTGCGGGCAGTGCGCCAGATAATAACCACTGCGGGAGAGAACGAGCGCGGAGTGTGCGGGCAGTGCGCCAGATAATACCCACTGCGGGAGAGAACGAGCGCGGAGTGTGCGGGCAGTGCGCCAGATAATAACCACTGCGGGAGAGAACGAGCGCGGAGTGTGCGGGCAGTGCGCCAGATAATAACCACTGCGGGAGAGAACGAGCGCGGAGTGTGCGGGCAGTGCGTCAGATAATAACCACTGCGGGAGGGAATGACCAGTGCGCCAGATAATAACCACTGCGGGAGAGAACGAGCGCGGAGTGTGCGGGCAGTGTGCCAGATAACCACTGCGGGAGAGAACGAGCGCGGAGTGTGCGGGCAGAGCGCCAGATAATAACCACTGCGGGAGAGAACGAGCGCGGAGTGTGCGGGCAGTGCGCCAGATAATAACCACTGCGGGAGAGAACGAGCGCGGAGTGTGCGGGCAGTGCGCCAGATAATAACCACTGCGGGAGAGAACGAGCGCGGAGTGTGCGCCAGATAATAACCAGTGCGGGAGAGAACGAGCGCGGAGTGTGCGGGCAGTGCGCCAGATAACAACCACTGCGGGAGGGAATGACCAGTGCGCCAGATAATAACCACTGCGGGAGAGAACGAGCGCGGAGTGTGCGGGCAGTGTGCCAGATAATAACCACTGCGGGAGAGAACGAGCGCGGAGTGTGCGGGCAGTGTGCCAGATAATAACCACTGCGGGAGAGAACGAGCGCGGAGTGTGCGGGCAGTGCGCCAGATAATAACCACTGCGGGAGAGAACGAGCGCGGAGTGTGCGGGCAGTGCGCCAGATAATAACCACTGCGGGAGAGAACGAGCGCGGAGTGTGCGGGCAGTGCGCCAGATAATAACCACTGCGGGAGAGAACGAGCGCGGAGTGTGCGGGCAGTGCGCCAGATAATAACCACTGCGGGAGGGAATGACCAGTGCGCCAGATAATAACCACTGCGGGAGAGAACGAGCGCGGAGTGTGCGGGCAGTGTGCCAGATAATAACCACTGCGGGAGAGAACGAGCGCGGAGTGTGCGGGCAGAGCGCCAGATAATAACCACTGCGGGAGAGAACGAGCGCGGAGTGTGCGGGCAGTGCGCCAGATAATAACCACTGCGGGAGAGAACGAGCGCGGAGTGTGCGGGCAGTGCGCCAGATAATAACCACTGCGGGAGAGAACGAGCGCGGAGTGTGCGGGCAGTGCGCCAGATAATAACCACTGCGGGAGAGAACGAGCGCGGAGTGTGCGGGCAGTGCGCCAGATAATAACCACTGCGGGAGAGAACGAGCGCGGAGTGTGCGGGCAGTGCGCCAGATAATAACCACTGCGGGAGAGAACGAGCGCGGAGTGTGCGGGCAGTGCGCCAGATAATAACCACTGCGGGAGAGAACGAGCGCGGAGTGTGCGGGCAGTGCGCCAGATAATAACCACTGCGGGAGAGAACGAGCGCGGAGTGTGCGGGCAGTGCGCCAGATAATAACCACTGCAGGAGAGAACGAGCGCGGAGTGTGCGGGCAGTGCGCCAGATAATAACCACTGCGGGAGAGAACGAGCGCGGAGTGTGCGGGCAGTGCGCCAGATAATAACCACTGCGAGAGGGAATGACCAGTGCGCCAGATAATAACCACTGCGGGAGAGAACGAGCGCGGAGTGTGCGGGCAGTGTGCCAGATAATAACCACTGCGGGAGAGAACGAGCGCGGAGTGTGCGGGCAGAGCGCCAGATAATAACCACTGCGGGAGAGAACGAGCGCGGAGTGTGCGGGCAGTGTGCCAGATAATAACCACTGCGGGAGAGAACGAGCGCGGAGTGTGCGGGCAGTGCGCCAGATAATAACCACTGCGGGAGAGAACGAGCGCGGAGTGTGCGGGCAGTGCGCCAGATAATAACCACTGCGGGAGAGAACGAGTGCGGAGTGTGCGGGCAGTGCGCCAGATAATAACCACTGCGGGAGAGAACGAGCGCGGAGTGTGCGGGCAGTGCGCCAGATAATAACCACTGCGGGAGGGAATGACCAGTGCGCCAGATAATAACCACTGCGGGAGAGAACGAGCGCGGAGTGTGCGGGCAGTGTGCCAGATAATAACCACTGCGGGAGAGAACGAGCGCGGAGTGTGCGGGCAGAGCGCCAGATAATAACCACTGCGGGAGAGAACGAGCGCGGAGTGTGCGGGCAGTGCGCCAGATAATAACCACTGCGGGAGAGAACGAGCGCGGAGTGTGCGGGCAGTGCGCCAGATAATAACCACTGCGGGAGAGAACGAGCGCGGAGTGTGCGGGCAGTGCGCCAGATAATAACCACTGCGGGAGAGAACGAGCGCGGAGTGTGCGGGCAGTGCGCCAGATAATAACCACTGCGGGAGGGAATGACCAGTGCGCCAGATAATAACCACTGCGGGAGAGAACGAGCGCGGAGTGTGCGGGCAGTGTGCCAGATAATAACCACTGCGGGAGAGAACGAGCGCGGAGTGTGCGGGCAGAGCGCCAGATAATAACCACTGCGGGAGAGAACGAGCGCGGAGTGTGCGGGCAGTGCGCCAGATAATAACCACTGCGGGAGAGAACGAGCGCGGAGTGTGCGGGCAGTGCGCCAGATAATAACCACTGCGGGAGAGAACGAGCGCGGAGTGTGCGGGCAGTGCGCCAGATAATAACCACTGCGGGAGGGAATGACCAGTGCGCCAGATAATAACCACTGCGGGAGAGAACGAGCGCGGAGTGTGCGGGCAGTGTGCCAGATAATAACCACTGCGGGAGAGAACGAGCGCGGAGTGTGCGGGCAGTGCGCCAGATAAGAACCACTGCGGGAGGGAACGAGCGCGGAGTGTGCGGGCAGTGCGCCAGATAATAACCACTGCGGGAGAGAACGAGCGCGGAGTGTGCGGGCAGTGCGCCAGATAATACCCACTGCGGGAGAGAACGAGCGCGGAGTGTGCGGGCAGTGCGCCAGATAATAACCACTGCGGGAGAGAACGAGCGCGGAGTGTGCGGGCAGTGCGCCAGATAATAACCACTGCGGGAGAGAACGAGCGCGGAGTGTGCGGGCAGTGCGTCAGATAATAACCACTGCGGGAGAGAACGAGCGCGGAGTGTGCGGGCAGTGCGCCAGATAACCACTGAGGGAGAGAGCGAGCGCAGAGTGTGCGGGCAGTGCGCCAGATAATAACCACTGCGGGAGAGAACGAGCGCGGAGTACGCGTGCAGTGCGCCAGATAACCACTGCGGCGCCAGATAACCACTGCGGGAGAGAACGAGCACGGAGTGTGCGGGCAGTGCACCAGATAATAACCACTGCGGGAGAGATAAAGCGCGGAGTGTGCGAGCAGTGCGCCAGATAATAACCACTGTGGGAGAGAACGAGCGCGGAGTGTGCGAGCAGTGCGCCAGATAATAACCACTGCGGGAGAGAACGAGCGCGGAGTGTGCGGACAGTGCGCCAGATAACAACCACTGCGGGAGAGAACGAGCGCGGAGTTTGCGGGCAGTGCGCCAGATAACAACCACTGCGGGAGAGAACGAGCGCGGAGTGTGCGAACAGTGCGCCAGATAATAACCACTGCGCCACCTCTACACTGCGCCAGATAACCACTGCGGGAGAGAACGAGTGCGGAGTGTGCGGGCAGTGCGCCAGATAATAACCACTGCGGGAGAGAACGAGCGCGGAGTGTGCGGGCAGTGCGCCAGATAATAACCACTGCGGGAGAGAACGAGCGCGGAGTACGCGTGCAGTGCGCCAGATAACCACTGCGGCGCCAGATAACCACTGCGGGAGAGAACGAGCACGGAGTGTGCGGGCAGTGCACCAGATAATAACCACTGCGGAAGAGAACGAGCGCTGAGTGTGCGGGCAGTGCGCAAGATAATAACCACTGCGGGAGAGAACGAGCGCGGAGTGTGCGGGCAGTGCGCCAGATAACCACTGAGGGAGAGAGCGAGCGCAGTGTGCGCGGGCAGTGCGCCGGATAATAACCACTGCGGGAGAGAACGAGCGCGGAGTGTGCGGGCAGTGCGCCAGATAATAACCACTGTGGGAGAAACGAGCACGGAGTATGCGGGCAGTGCGCCAGATAACCACTGCGGGAGAGAACGAGCGCGGAGTGTGCGGGCAGTGCGCCAGATAACCACTGAAGGAGAGAGCGAGCGCGGAGTTTGCGAGCAGTGCGCCGGATAATAACCACTGCGGGAGAGAACGAGCGCGGAGTGTGCGGGCAGTGCGCCAGATAACCACTGCGGGAGAGAACGAGCGCGGAGTATGCAGGCAGTGCGCCAGATAATAACCAGTGCGGGAGATAACGAGCGCGGAGTGTGCGGGCAGTGCGCCAGATAATAACCACTGCGGGAGAGAACGAGCGCGGAGTATGCGGGCAGTGCGCCAGATAACCAGTGCGGGAGAGAACGAGCGCGGAGTGTGCGGGCAGTGCGCCAGATAATAACCACTGCGGGAGAGAACGAGCGCGGAGTGTGCAGGCAGTGCGCCAGATAATAACCACTGCGGGAGAGAACGAGCGCGGAGTGTGCGGGCAGTGCGCCAGATAACAACCACTGCGGGAGAGAACGAGCACGGAGTGTGCGGGCAGTGCGCCAGATAACAACCACTGCGGGAGAGAACGAGCGCGGAGTGTGCGAGCAGTGCGCCAGATAACCACTGCGGGAGAGAACGATCGCGGAGTGTGCGGACAGTTCGCCAGATAACAACCACTGCGGGAGAGAACGAGCGCGGAGTGTGCGGGCAGTGCGCCAGATAACAACCACTGCGGGAGAGAACGAGCGCGGAGTGTGCAGGCAGTGCGCCAGATAATAACCACTGCGGGAGAACGAGCGCGGAGTGTGCGGGCAGTCAGTGCGCCAGATAACAACCACTGCGGGAGAGAACGAGCGCGGAGTGTGCGGGCAGTGCGCCAGATAATAACCACTGCGGGAGAGAACGAGCGCGGAGTGTGCGGACAGTGCGCCAGATAATAACCACTGCGCCACCTCTACACTGCGCCAGATAACCACTGCGGGAGAGAACGAGTGCGGAGTGTGCGGGCAGTGCGCCACATAATAACCACTGCGGGAGAGAACGAGCGCGGAGTGTGCGGGCAGTGCGCCAGATAATAACCACTGCGGGAGAGAACGAGCGCGGAGTACGCGTGCAGTGCGCCAGATAACCACTGCGGCGCCAGATAATAACCACTGCAGGAGAGAACGAGCGCGGAGTATGCAGGCAGTGCGCCAGATAATAACCAGTGCGGGAGAGAACGAGCGCGGAGTGTGCGGGCAGTGCGCCAGAGAATAACCACTGCGGGAGAGAACGAGCGCGGAGTATGCGGGCAGTGCGCCAGATAATAACCACTGCGGGAGAGATAGAGCGCGGAGTGTGCGAGCAGTGTGCCAGATAATAACCAGTGCGGGAGAGAACGAGCGCGGAGTGTGCGAGCAGTGCGCCAGATAATAACCACTGCGGGAGAGAACGAGCGCGGAGTGTGCGGACAGAGCGCCAGATGATAACCAGTGCGGGAGAGAACGAGCGCGGAGTGTGCGGGCAGTGCGCCAGATAATAACCACTGCGGGAGAGAACGAGCGCGGAGTGTGCGGGCAGTGCGCCAGATAATAACCACTGCGGGAGAGAACGAGCGCGGAGTGTGCGAGCAGTGCGCCAGATAATAACCACTGCGGGAGAGAACGAGCGCGGAGTGTGCGGGCAGTGCGCCAGATAATAACCACTGCGGGAGAGAACGAGTGCGGAGTGTGCGAGCAGTGCGCCAGATAATAACCACTGCGGGAGAGAACGAGCGCGGAGTGTGCGTGCAGTGCGCCAGATAATAACCACTGCGGGAGAGAACGAGCGCGGAGTACGCGTGCAGTGCGCCAGATAACCACTGCGGCGCCAGATAACCACTGCGGGAGAGAACGAGCACGGAGTGTGCGGGCAGTGCACCAGATAATAACCACTGCGGAAGAGAACGAGCGCTGAGTGTGCGGGCAGTGCGCAAGATAATAACCACTGCGGGAGAGAACGAGCGCGGAGTGTGCGGGCAGTGCGCCAGATAACCACTGAGGGAGAGAGCGAGCGCAGTGTGCGCGGGCAGTGCGCCGGATAATAACCACTGCGGGAGAGAACGAGCGCGGAGTGTGCGGGCAGTGCGCCAGATAATAACCACTGTGGGAGAAACGAGCACGGAGTATGCGGGCAGTGCGCCAGATAACCACTGCGGGAGAGAACGAGCGCGGAGTGTGCGGGCAGTGCGCCAGATAACCACTGAAGGAGAGAGCGAGCGCGGAGTTTGCGAGCAGTGCGCCGGATAATAACCACTGCGGGAGAGAACGAGCGCGGAGTGTGCGGGCAGTGCGCCAGATAACCACTGCGGGAGAGAACGAGCGCGGAGTATGCAGGCAGTGCGCCAGATAATAACCAGTGCGGGAGATAACGAGCGCGGAGTGTGCGGGCAGTGCGCCAGATAATAACCACTGCGGGAGAGAACGAGCGCGGAGTATGCGGGCAGTGCGCCAGATAACCAGTGCGGGAGAGAACGAGCGCGGAGTGTGCGGGCAGTGCGCCAGATAATAACCACTGCGGGAGAGAACGAGCGCGGAGTGTGCAGGCAGTGCGCCAGATAATAACCACTGCGGGAGAGAACGAGCGCGGAGTGTGCGGGCAGTGCGCCAGATAACAACCACTGCGGGAGAGAACGAGCACGGAGTGTGCGGGCAGTGCGCCAGATAACAACCACTGCGGGAGAGAACGAGCGCGGAGTGTGCGAGCAGTGCGCCAGATAACCACTGCGGGAGAGAACGATCGCGGAGTGTGCGGACAGTTCGCCAGATAACAACCACTGCGGGAGAGAACGAGCGCAGAGTGTGCGGGCAGTGCGCCAGATAACAACCACTGCGGGAGAGAACGAGCGCGGAGTGTGCAGGCAGTGCGCCAGATAATAACCACTGCGGGAGAACGAGCGCGGAGTGTGCGGGCAGTCAGTGCGCCAGATAACAACCACTGCGGGAGAGAACGAGCGCGGAGTGTGCGGGCAGTGCGCCAGATAATAACCACTGCGGGAGAGAACGAGCGCGGAGTGTGCGGACAGTGCGCCAGATAATAACCACTGCGCCACCTCTACACTGCGCCAGATAACCACTGCGGGAGAGAACGAGTGCGGAGTGTGCGGGCAGTGCGCCACATAATAACCACTGCGGGAGAGAACGAGCGCGGAGTGTGCGGGCAGTGCGCCAGATAATAACCACTGCGGGAGAGAACGAGCGCGGAGTACGCGTGCAGTGCGCCAGATAACCACTGCGGCGCCAGATAATAACCACTGCAGGAGAGAACGAGCGCGGAGTATGCAGGCAGTGCGCCAGATAATAACCAGTGCGGGAGAGAACGAGCGCGGAGTGTGCGGGCAGTGCGCCAGAGAATAACCACTGCGGGAGAGAACGAGCGCGGAGTATGCGGGCAGTGCGCCAGATAATAACCACTGCGGGAGAGATAGAGCGCGGAGTGTGCGAGCAGTGTGCCAGATAATAACCAGTGCGGGAGAGAACGAGCGCGGAGTGTGCGAGCAGTGCGCCAGATAATAACCACTGCGGGAGAGAACGAGCGCGGAGTGTGCGGACAGAGCGCCAGATGATAACCAGTGCGGGAGAGAACGAGCGCGGAGTGTGCGGGCAGTGCGCCAGATAATAACCACTGCGGGAGAGAACGAGCGCGGAGTGTGCGGGCAGTGCGCCAGATAATAACCACTGCGGGAGAGAACGAGCGCGGAGTGTGCGAGCAGTGCGCCAGATAATAACCACTGCGGGAGAGAACGAGCGCGGAGTGTGCGGGCAGTGCGCCAGATAATAACCACTGCGGGAGAGAACGACCGCGGAGTGTGCGGGCAGTGCGCCAGATAATAACCACTGCGGGAGAGAACGAGTGCGGAGTGTGCGAGCAGTGCGCCAGATAATAACCACTGCGGGAGAGAACGAGCGCGGAGTGTGCGTGCAGTGCGCCAGATAATAACCACTGCGGGAGAGAACGAGCGCGGAGTGTCCGGGCAGTGCGCCAGATAATAACCACTGCGGGAGAGAACGAGCGCGGAGTGTGCGGGCAGTGCGCCAGATAATAACCAGTGCGGGAGAGAACGAGCGCGGAGTGTGCCAGATAATAACCACTGCGGGAGAGAACGAGCGCGGAGTGTGCGGGCAGTGCGCCAGATAATAACCACTGCGGGAGAGAACGAGCGCGGAGTGTGCGGGCAGTGAGCCAGATAATAACCACTGCGGGAGAGAACGAGCGCGGAGTGTGCGAGCAGTGCGCCAGATAACCACTGCTGGAGAGAACGAGCGCGGAGCGTGCGTGCAGTGCGCCAGATAATAACCAGTGCGGTAAAGAACGAGCGCAGAGTGTGCGAGCAGTGCGCCAGATAATAACCACTGCGGGAGAGAACGAGCGCGGAGTGTGCGGGCAGTGCGCCAGAAAATAACCACTGCGGGAGAGAACGAGCGCGGAGTGTGCGAGCAGTGCGCCAGATAATAACCACTGCGGGAGAGAACGAGCGCGGAGTGTGCGTGCAGTGCGCCAGATAATAACCACTGCGGGAGAGAACGAGCGCGGAGTGTGCGGGCAGTGAGCCAGATAATAACCACTGCGGGAGAGAACGAGCGCGGAGTGTGCGGGCAGTGCGCCAGATAATAACCACTGCGGGAGAGAACGAGCGCGGAGTGTGCGGGCAGTGCGCCAGATAATAACCACTGCGGGAGAGAACGAGCGCGGAGTGTGGGGGCAGTGCGCCAGATAACAACCACTGCGGGAGAGGACTAGCGCGGAGTGTGCAAGCAGTGCGCCAAATAATAACCACTGCGGGAGAGAACGAGCGCGGAATGTGCGATCAGTGCGCCAGATAACCACCACTGCGGGAGAGAACGAGCGCGGAGTATGCGGGCAGTACGGCAGATAACAACCACTGCGGGAGAGAACGAGCGCGGAGTGTGCGGGCAGTGCGCCAGATAATAACCACTGCGGGAGAGAACGAGTGCGGAGTGTGCGGGCAGTCAGTGCGCCAGATAACAACCACTGTGGGAGAGAACGAGCGCGGAGTGTGCGGACAGTGCGCCAGATAATAACCACTGCGCCACCTCTACACTGCGCCAGATAATAACCACTGCGGGAGAGAACGAGCGCGGAGTGTGCGGGCAGTGCGCCAGATAATAACCACTGCGGGAGAGAACGAGCGCGGAGTGTGCGAGCAGTGCGTCAGATAATAACCACTGCGGGAGAGAACGAGCGCGGAGTGTGCGAGCAGTGCGCCAGATAATAACCACTGCGGGAGAGAACGAGCGCGGAGTGTGCGAGCAGTGCGCCAGATAATAACCACTGCGGGAGAGAACGAGCGCGGAGTGTGCGGGCAGTGCGCCAGATAATAACCACTGCGGGAGAGAACGAGCGCGGAGTGTGCGGGCAGTGCGCCAGATAACAACCACTGCGGGAGAGAACGAGCGCGGAGTGTGCGAGCAGTGCGCCAGATAATAACCACTGTGGGAGAGAACGAGCGCGGAGTGTGCAGGCAGTGCGCCAGATAATAACCACTGCGGGAGAGAACAAGCGCGGAGTGTGCGGGCAGTGCGCCAGATAACAACCACTGCGGGAGAGAACGAGCGCGGAGTGTGCGGGCAGTGCGCCAGATAACAACCACTGCGGTAGAGAACGAGCGCGGAGTGTGCGAGCAGTGCGCCAGATAATAACCATTGCGGGAGAGAACGAGCGCGGAGTGTGCGGGCAGTGCGCCAGATAACCACTGCGGGAGAGAACGAGCGCGGAGTGTGCGGACAGTGCGCCAGATAACAACCACTGCGGGAGAGAACGAGCGCGGAGTTTGCGGGCAGTGCGCCAGATAACCACTGCGGGAGAGAATGAGCGCGGAGTGTGCGGGCAGTGCGCCAGATAATAGCCACTGCGGGAGAGAACGAGCGCGGAGTGTGCGGGCAGTCAGTGCGCCAGATAATAACCACTGCGGGAGAGAACGAGCGCGGAGTGTGCGGACAGTGCGCCAGATAATAACCACTGCGCCACCTCTACACTGCGCCAGATAACCACTGCGGGAGAGAACGAGCGCGGAGTGTGCGGGCAGTGCGCCAGATAATAACCACTGCGGGAGAGAACGAGCGCGGAGTGTGCGGGCAGTGCGCCAGATAATAACCACTGCGGGAGAGAACGAGCGCGGAGTACGCGTGCAGTGCGCCAGATAACCACTGCGGCGCCAGATAACCACTGCGGGAGAGAACGAGCACGGAGTGTGGGGGCAGTGCGCCAGATAACCACTGAGGGAGAGAGCGAGCGCAGAGTGTGCGGGCAGTGCGCCGGATAATAACCACTGCGGGAGAGAACGAGCGCGGAGTGTGCAGGCAGTGCGCCAGATAATAACCACTGTGGGAGAGAACGAGCGCGGAGTATGCGGGCAGTGCGCCAGATAACCACTGCGGGAGAGAACGAGCGCGGAGTGTGCGGGCAGTGCGCCAGATAACCACTGAAGGAGAGAGCGAGCGCGGAGTGTGCGGGCAGTGCGCCGGATAATAACCACTGCGGGAGAGAACGAGCGCGGAGTGTGCGAGCAGTGCGCCAGATAACCACTGCGGGAGAGAACGAGCGCGGAGTGTGCGGGCGGTGCGCCAGATAATAACCACTGCGGGAGAGAACGAGCGCGGAGTATGCAGGCAGTGCGCCAGATAATAACCAGTGCGGGAGATAACGAGCGCGGAGTGTGCGGGCAGTGCGCCAGATAATAACCACTGCGGGAGAGAACGAGCGCGGAGTATGCGGGCAGTGCGCCAGATAACCAGTGCGGGAGAGAACGAGCGCGGAGTGTGCGGGCAGTGCGCCAGATAATAACCACTGCGGGAGAGAACGAGCGCGGAGTGTGCAGGCAGTGCGCCAGATAATAACCACTGCGGGAGAGAACGAGCGCGGAGTGTGCAGGCAGTGCGCCAGATAATAACCACTGCGGGAGAGAACGAGCGCGGAGTGTGCGGGCAGTGCGCCAGATAACAACCACTGCAGGAGAGAACGAGCGCGGAGTGTGCGAGCAGTGCGCCAGATAACCACTGCGGGAGAGAACGAGCGCGGAGTGTGCGGGCAGTGCGCCAGATAACCACTGCGGGAGAGAACGAGCGCGGAGTGTGCGGACAGTGCGCCAGATAACAACCACTGCGGGAGAGAACGAGCGCGGAGTGTGCGGACAGTGCGCCAGATAACAACCACTGCGGGAGAGAACGAGCGCGGAGTGTGCGGGCAGTGCGCCAGATAACAACCACTGCGGGAGGGAACGAGCGCGGAGTGTGCAGGCAGTGCGCCAGATAATAACCACTGCGGTAGAGAACTAGCGCGGAGTGTGCGGACAGTGCGCCAGATAACAACCACTGCGGGAGAGAACGAGCGCGGAGTGTGCGGGCAGTGCGCCAGATAATAACCACTGCGGGAGAGAACTAGCGCGGAGTGTGCGGACAGTGCGCCAGATAATAACCACTGCGCCACCTCTACACTGCGCCAGATAACCACTGCGGGAGACAACGAGCGCGGAGTGTGCGGGCAGTGCGCCAGATAATAACCACTGCGGGAGAGAACGAGCGCGGAGTTCTCGTGCAGTGCGCCAGATAACCACTGCGGCGCCAGATAACCACTGCGGGAGAGAACGAGCACGGAGTGTGCGGGCAGTGCACCAGATAATAACCACTGCGGAAGAGAACGAGCGCTGAGTGTGCGGGCAGTGCGCAAGATAATAACCACTGCGGGAGAGAACGAGCGCGGAGTGTGCGGGCAGTGCGCCAGATAACCACTGAGGGAGAGAGCGAGCGCAGAGTGTGCGGGCAGTGCGCCGGATAATAACCACTGCGGGAGAGAACGAGCGCGGAGTGTGCGGGCAGTGCGCCAGATAATAACCACTGTGGGAGAGAACGAGCGCGGAGTATGCGGGCAGTGCGCCAGATAACCACTGCGGGAGAGAACGAGCGCGGAGTGTGCGGGCAGTGCGCCAGATAACCACTGAAGGAGAGAGCGAGCGCGGAGTGTGCGAGCAGTGCGCCGGATAATAACCACTGCGGGAGAGAACGAGTGCGGAGTGTGCGAGCAGTGCGCCAGATAACCACTGCGGGAGAGAACGAGCGCGGAGTGTGCGGACAGTGCGCCAGATAACAACCACAGCGGGAGAGAACGAGCGCGGAGTTTGCGGTCAGTGCGCCAGATAACAACCACTGCGGGAGAAAACGAGCGCGGAGTGTGCGGGCAGTGCGCCAGATAATAACCACTGCGGGAGAGAACTAGCGCGGAGTGTGCGGACAGTGTGCCAGATAATAACCACTGCGCCACCTCTACACTGCGCCAGATAACCACTGCGGGAGAGAACGAGCGCGGAGTGTGCGGGCAGTGCGCCAGATAATAACCACTGCGGGAGAGAACGAGCGCGGAGTACGCGTGCAGTGCGCCAGATAACCACTGCGGCGCCAGATATCCACTGCGGGAGAGAACGAGCACGGAGTGTGCGGGCAGTGCACCAGATAATAACCACTGCGGAAGAGAACGAGCGCTGAGTGTGCGGGCAGTGCGCAAGATAATAACCACTGCGGGAGAGAACGAGCGCGGAGTGTGCGGGCAGTGCGCCAGATAACCACTGAGGGAGAGAGCGAGCGCAGAGTGTGCGGGCAGTGCGCCGGATAATAACCACTGCGGGAGAGAACGAGCGCGGAGTGTGCGGGCAGTGCGCCAGATAATAACCACTGTGGGAGAGAACGAGCGCGGAGTATGCGGGCAGTGCGCCAGATAACCACTGCGGGAGAGAACGAGCGCGGAGTGTGCGGGCAGTGCGCCAGATAACCACTGAAGGAGAGAGCGAGCGCGGAGTGTGCGAGCAGTGCGCCGGATAATAACCACTGCGGGAGAGAGCGAGCGCGGAGTGTGCGAGCAGTGCGCCGGATAATAACCACTGCGGGAGAGAACGAGCGCGGAGTGTGCGAGCAGTGCGCCAGATAACCACTGCGGGAGAGAACGAGCGCGGAGTGTGTGGGCAGTGCGCCAGATAACCACTGCGGGAGAGAACGAGCGCGGAGTATGCGGGCAGTGCGCCAGATAATAACCAGTGCGGGAGATAACGAGCGCGGAGTGTGCGGGCAGTGCGCCAGAAAATAACCACTGCGGGAGAGAACGAGCGCGGAGTATGCGGGCAGTGCGCCAGATAACCAGTGCGGGAGAGAACGAGCGCGGAGTGTGCGGGCAGTGCGCCAGATAATAACCACTGCGGGAGAGAACGAGCGCGGAGTGTGCAGGCAGTGCGCCAGATAATAACCACTGCGGGAGAGAACGAGCACAGAGTGTGCGGGCAGTGCGCCAGATAACAACCACTGCGGGAGAGAACGAGCGCGGAGTGTGCGGGCAGTGCGCCAGATAACAACCACTGCGGGAGAGAACGAGCGCGGAGTGTGCGGGCAGTGCGCCAGATAACAACCACTGCGGGAGAGAACGAGCGCGGAGTGTGCGGGCAGTGCGCCAGATAACAACCACTGCGGGAGAGAACGAGCGCGGAGTGTGCGAGCAGTGCGCCAGATAACCACTGCGGGAGAGAACGAGCGCGGAGTGTGCGGGCAGTGCGCCAGATAACCACTGCGGGAGAGAACGAGCGCGGAGTGTGCAGACAGTGCGCCAGATAACAACCACTGCGGGAGAGAACGAGCGCGGAGTGTGCGGGCAGTGCGCCAGATAACAACCACTGCGGGAGAGAACGAGCGCGGAGTGTGCAGGCAGTGCGCCAGATAATAACCACTGCGGGAGAGAACGAGCGGAGTGTGCGGGCAGTCAGTGCGCCAGATAACCACTGCGGGAGAGAACGAGCGCGGAGTGTGCGGGCAGTGCGCCAGATAATAACCACTGCGGGAGAGAACGAGCGCGGAGAGTGCGGACAGTGCGCCAGATAATAACCACTGCGCCACCTCTACACTGCGCCAGATAACCACTGCGGGAGAGAACGAGCGCGGAGTGTGCCAGATAATAACCACTGCGGGAGAGAACGAGCGCGGAGTGTGCGGGCAGTGCCCCAGATAATAACCACTGCGGGAGAGAACAAGCGCGGAGTGTGCGGGCAGTGAGCCAGATAATAACCACTGCGGGAGAGAACGAGCGCGGAGTGTGCGGGCAGTGCGCCAGATAACCACTGCGGGAGAGAACGAGCGCGGAGTGTGCGAGCAGTGCGCCAGATAATAACCACTGCTGGAGAGAACGAGCGCGGAGTGTGCGTGCAGTGCGCCAGATAATAACCAGTGCGGTAGAGAACGAGCGCAGAGTGTGCGAGCAGTGCGCCAGATAATAACCACTGCGGGAGAGAACGAGCGCGGAGTGTGCGGACAGTGCGCCAGATAATAACCACTGCGCCACCTCTACACTGCGCCAGATAATAACCACTGCGGGAGAGAACGAGCGCGGAGTGTGCGGGCAGTGCGCCAGATAACCACTGCGGGAGAGAACGAGCGCGGAGTGTGCGGGCAGTGCGCCAGATAATAACCACTGCGGGAGAGAACGAGCGCGGAGTGTGCGAGCAGTGCGCCAGATAATAACCACTGCGGGAGAGAACGAGCGCGGAGTGTGCGAGCAGTGCGCCAGATAATAACCACTGCGGGAGAGAACGAGCGCGGAGTGTGCGAGCAGTGCGCCAGATAATAACCACTGCGGGAGAGAACGAGCGCGGAGTGTGCGGGCAGTGCGCCAGATAATAACCACTGCGGGAGAGAACGAGCGCGGAGTGTGCGGGCAGTGCGCCAGATAACAACCACTGCGGGAGAGAACGAGCGCGGAGTGTGCGGGCAGTGCGCCAGATAATAACCACTGCGGGAGAGAACGAGCGCGGAGTGTGCGGGCAGTGCGCCAGATAATAACCACTGCGGGAGAGAACGAGCGCGGAGTACGCGTGCAGTGCGCCAGATAACCACTGCGGCGCCAGATAACCACTGCGGGAGAGAACGAGCACGGAGTATGCGGGCAGTGCACCAGATAATAACCACTGCGGAAGAGAACGAGCGCTGAGTGTGCGGTCAGTGCGCCAGATAATAACCACTGCGCCACCTCTACACTGCGCCAGATAACCACTGCGGGAGAGAACGAGCGCGGAGTGTGCGGGCAGTGCGCCAGATAATAACCACTGCGGGAGAGAACGAGCGCGGAGTGTGCGGGCAGTGCGCCAGATAATAACCACTGCGGGAGAGAACGAGCGCGGAGTGTGCAGGCAGTGCGCCAGATAATAACCACTGCGGGAGAGAACGAGCGCGGAGTGTGCGGGCAGTGCGCCAGATAACAACCACTGCGGGAGAGAACGAGCACGGAGTGTGCGGGCAGTGCGCCAGATAACAACCACTGCGGGAGAGAATGATCACGGAGTGTGCGAGCAGTGCGCCAGATAACCACTGCGGGAGAGAACGAGCGCGGAGTGTGCGGGCAGTGCGCCAGATAACAACTGCGGGAGAGAACGAGCGCGGAGTGTGCGGACAGTGCGCCAGATAACAACCACTGCGGGAGAGAACGAGCGCGGAGTGTGCGGACAGTGCGCCAGATAACAACCACTGCGGGAGAGAACGAGCGCGGAGTGTGCGGGCAGTGCGCCAGATAACCACTGCGGGAGGGAACGAGCGCGGAGTGTGCGGGCAGTGCGCCAGATAATAACCACTGCGGTAGAGAACTAGCGCGGAGTATGCAGGCAGTGCGCCAGATAATAAACAGTGCGGGAGAGAACGAGCGCGGAGTGTGCGGGCAGTGCGCCAGATAATAACCACTGCGGGAGAGAACGAGCGCGGAGTGTGCGGGCAGTGCGCCAGATAATAACCACTGCGGGAGAGAACGAGCGCGGAGTACGCGTGCAGTGCGCCAGATAACCACTGCGGCGCCAGATAACCACTGCGGGAGAGAACGAGCACGGAGTGTGCGGGCAGTTCACCAGATAATAACCACTGCGGGAGAGATAAAGCGCGGAGTGTGCGAGCAGTGCGCCAGATAATAACCACTGTGGGAGAGAACGAGCGCGGAGTGTGCGAGCAGTGCGCCAGATAATAACCACTGCGGGAGAGAACGAGCGCGGAGTGTGCAGGCAGTGCGCCAGATAATAACCACTGCGGGAGAGAACGAGCGCGGAGTGTGCGGACAGTGCGCCAGATAACAACCACTGCGGGAGAGAACGAGCGCGGAATTTGCGGGCAGTGCGCCATATAACAACCACTGCGGGAGAGAACGAGCGCGGAGTGTGCGGGCAGTGCGCCAGATAACCACTGCGGGAGAGAACGAGCGCGGAGTGTGCGGGCAGTCAGTGCGCCAGATAACCACTGCGGGAGAGAACGAGCGCGGAGTGTGCGGGCAGTGCGCCAGATAATAACCACTGCGGGAGAGAACTAGCGCGGAGTGTGCGGACAGTGCGCCAGATAATAACCACTGCGCCACCTCTACACTGCGCCAGATAACCACTGCGGGAGAGAACGAGCGCGGAGTGTGCGGGCAGTGCGCCAGATAATAACCACTGCGGGAGAGAACGAGCGCGGAGTGTGCAGGCAGTGCGCCAGATAATAACCACTGCGGGAGAGAACGAGCGCGGAGTACGCGTGCAGTGCGCCAGATAACCACTGCGGCGCCAGATAACCACTGCGGGAGAGAACGAGCACGGAGTGTGCGGGCAGTGCACCAGATAATAACCACTGCGGAAGAGAACGAGCGCGGAGTGTGCGGGCAGTGCGCCAGATAACCACTGAGGGAGAGAGCGGGCGCAGAGTGTGCGGGCAGTGCGCCGGATAATAACCACTGCGGGAGAGAACGAGCGCGGAGTGTGCGGGCAGTGCGCCAGATAATAACCACTGTGGGAGAGAACGAGCGCGGAGTATGCGGGCAGTGCGCCAGATAACCACTGCGGGAGAGAACGAGCGCGGAGTGTGCGGGCAGTGCGCCAGATAACCACTGAAGGAGAGAGCGAGCGCGGAGTGTGCGAGCAGTGCGCCAGATAACCACTGCGGGAGAGAACGAGCGCGGAGTATGCAGGCAGTGCGCCAGATAATAACCAGTGCGGGAGATAACGAGCGCGGAGTGTGCGGGCAGTGCGCCAGATAATAACCACTGCGGGAGAGAACGAGCGCGGAGTATGCGGGCAGTGCGCCAGATAACCAGTGCGGGAGAGAACGAGCGCGGAGTGTGCGGGCAGTGCGCCAGATAATAACCACTGCGGGAGAGAACGAGCGCGGAGTGTGCAGGCAGTGCGCCAGATAATAACCACTGCGGGAGAGAACGAGCGCGGAGTGTGCGGGCAGTGCGCCAGATAACAACCACTGCGGGAGAGAACGAGCACGGAGTGTGCGGGCAGTGCGCCAGATAACAACCACTGCGGGAGAGAACGAGCGCCGAGTGTGCGAGCAGTGCGCCAGATAACCACTGCGGGAGAGAACGAGCGCGGAGTGTGCGGGCAGTGCGCCAGATAACCACTGCGGGAGAGAACGAGCGCGGAGTGTGCGGACAGTGCGCCAGATAACAACCACTGCGGGAGAGAACGAGCGCGGAGTGTGCGGGCAGTGCGCCAGATAACAACCACTGCGGGAGAGAACGAGCGCGGAGTGTGCAGGCAGTGCGCCAGATAATAACCACTGCGGGAGAGAACGAGCGCGGAGTGTGCGGGCAGTCAGTGCGCCAGATAACAACCACTGCGGGAGAGAACGAGCGCGGAGTGTGCGGGCAGTGCGCCAGATAATAACCACTGCGGGAGAGAACGAGCGCGGAGTGTGCGGACAGTGCGCCAGATAATAACCACTGCGCCACCTCTACACTGCGCCAGATAACCACTGCGGGAGAGAACGAGTGTGGAGTGTGCGGGCAGTGCGCCACATAATAACCACTGCGGGAGAGAACGAGCGCGGAGTGTGCGGGCAGTGCGCCAGATAATAACCACTGCGGGAGAGAACGAGCGCGGAGTACGCGTGCAGTGCGCCAGATAACCACTGCGGCGCCAGATAATAACCACTGCAGGAGAGAACGAGCGCGGAGTATGCAGGCAGTGCGCCAGATAATAACCAGTGCGGGAGAGAACGAGCGCGGAGTGTGCGGGCAGTGCTCCAGATAATAACCACTGCGGAAGAGAACGAGCGCGGAGTATGCGGGCAGTGCGCCAGATAATAACCACTGCGGGAGAGATAGAGCGCGGAGTGTGCGAGCAGTGCGCCAGATAATAACCACTGCGGGAGAGAACGAGCGCGGAGTGTGCGGGCAGTGCGCCAAATAACAACCACTGCGGGAGAGAACGAGCGCGGAGTGTGCGGGCAGTGCGCCAGATAACAACCACTGCGGGAGAGAACGAGCGCGGAGTGTGTGGGCAGTGCGCCAGATAACCACTGCGGGAGAGAACGAGCGTGGAGTGTGCGGGCAGTGCGCCAGATAACAACCACTGCGGGAGAGAACGAGCGCGGAGTTTGCGGGCAGTGCGCCAGATAACAACCACTGCGGGAGAGAACGAGCACGGAGTGTGCGGGCAGTGCGCCAGATAACCACTGCGGAAGAGAACGAGCGTGGAGTGTGCGGGCAGTGCGCCAGATAACCACTGCGGGAGAGAACGAGCTCGGAGTGTGCGGGCAGTGCGCCAGATAATAACCACTGCGGGAGAGAACGAGCGTGGAGTGTGCGGACAGTGCGCCAGATAATAACCACTGCGCCACCTCTACACTGCGCCAGATAACCACGGCGGGAGAGAATCTGCGCGGAGTGTGCGGGCAGTGCGCCAGATAATAACCACTGCGGGAGAGAACGAGCGCGGAGTGTGCGGGCAGTGCGCCAGATAATAACCACTGCGGGAGAGAACGAGCACGGAGTGTGCGGGCAGTGCGCCAGATAGTAACCACTGCGGGAGAGAACGAGCGCGGAGTGTGCGGGCAGTGCGCCAGATAACCACTGAGGGAGAGAGCGAGCGCGGAGTGTGCGGGCAGTGCGCCGGATAATAACCACTGCGGGAGAGAACAAGCGTGGAGTGTGCGAGCAGTGCGCCAGATAACCACTGCGGGAGAGGACGAGCGCGGAGTGTGCGGGCAGTGCGCCAGATAATAACCACTGCGGGAGAGAACGAGCGCGGAGTATGCGGGCATTGCGCCAGATAATAACCACTGCGGGAGAGAACGAGCGCGGAGTATGCGGGCAGTGCGCCAGATAATAACCACTGTGGGAGAGAACGAGCGCGGAGTGTGCGGGCAGTGCGCCAGATAGTAACCACTGCGGGTGAGAGCGAGCGCGGAGTGTGCGGGCAGTGCGCCAGATAGTAACCACTGCGGGAGAGAACGAGCGCGGAGTACGCGTGCAGTGCGCCAGATAACCACTGCGGCGCCAGATAACCACTGCGGGAGAGAACGAGCGCGGAGTGTGCGGGCAGTGCGCCAGATAATAACCACTGCGGGAGAGAACGAGCGCGGAGTACGCGTGCAGTGCGCCAGATAATAACCACTGCGGCGCCAGATAATAACCACTGCGGGAGAGAACGAGCGCGGAGTGTGCGGGCAGTGCGCCAGATAACCACTGCGGGAGAGAACGAGCGCGGAGTGTGCGGGCAGTGCGCCAGATAATAACCACTGCGGGAGAGAACGAGCGCGGAGTGTGCGGGCAGTGCGCCAGATAATAACCACTGCGGGAGAGAACGAGCGCGGAGTGTGCGGGCAGTGCGCCAGATAATAACCACTGCGGGAGAGAACGAGCGCGGAGTGTGCGGGCAGTGCGCCAGATAATAACCACTGCGGGAGAGAACGAGCGCGGAGTGTGCGGGCAGTGCGCCAGATAACCACTGCGGGAGAGAACGAGCGCGGAGTATGCGGGCAGTGCGCCAGATAACCACTGCGGGAGAGAACGAGCGCGGAGTGTGCGGGCAGTGCGCCAGATAACCACTGCGGGAGAGAACTAGCGCGGGCAGTGCGCCAGATAACCACTGCGGGAGAGAACGAGCGCGGAGTGTGCGGGCAGTGCGCCAGATAATAACCACTGCGGGAGAGAACGAGCGCGGAGTACGCGGGCAGTGCGCCAGATAACCACTGAGGGGGAGAACGAGCGCGGAGTGTGAGGGCAGTGCGCCAGATAACCACTGCGGGAGAGAACGAGCGCGGAGTGTGCGGGCAGTGCGCCAGATAATAACCACTGCGGGAGAGAACGAGCGCGGAGTGTGCGGGCAGTGCGCCAGATAACCACTGCGGGAGAGAACGAGCGCGGAGTACGCGTGCAGTGCGCCAGATAACCACTGCGGCGCCAGATAATAACCACTGCGGAGAGAACGAGCGCGGAGTGTGCGGGCAGTGCGCCAGATAATAACCACTGCGGGAGAGAACAAGCGCGGAGTGTGCGGGCAGTGCGCCAGATAACCACTGCGGGAGAGAACGAGCGCGGAGTGTGCGGGCAGTGCGCCAGATAATAACCACTGCGGGAGAGAACGAGCGCGGAGTGTGCGAGCAGTGCACCAGATAATAACCACTGCGGGAGGGAACGAGCGCGGAGTGTGCGGGCAGTGCGCCAGATAACCACTGCGGGAGAGAACGAGCGCGGAGTGTGCGGGCAGTGCGCCAGATAACCACTGCGGGAGAGAACTAGCGCGGGCAGTGCGCCAGATAACCACTGCGGGAGAGAACGAGCGCGGAGTGTGCGGGCAGTGCGCCAGATAATAACCACTGCGGGAGAGAACGAGCGCGGAGTACGCGGGCAGTGCGCCAGATAACCACTGCGGGAGAGAACGAGCGCGGAGTACGCGGGCAGTGCGCCAGATAACCACTGCGGGAGAGAACGAGCGCGGAGTGTGCGGGCAGTGCGCCAGATAATAACCACTGCGGGAGAGAACGAGCACGGAGTGTGCGGGCAGTGCGCCAGATAGTAACCACTGCGGGAGAGAACGAGCGCGGAGTATGCGGGCAGTGCACCAGATATTAACCACTGCGGGAGAGAACGAGCGTGGAGTATGCGGGCAGTGCGCCAGATAATAACCACTGCGGGAGAGAACGAGCGCGGGGTACGCGGGCAGTGCGCCAGATAATAACCACTGCGGGAGAGAACGAGCGCGGAGTTTGCGGGCAGTGCGCCAGATAACCACTGCGGGAGAGAACGAGCGCGGAGTACGCGTGCAGTGCGCCAGATAATAACCACTGCGGGAGAGAACGAGCGCGGAGTATGCGGGCAGTGCGCCAGATAACCACTGCGGGAGAGAACGAGTGCGGAGTACGCGTGCAGTGCGCCAGATAACAACCACTGCGCCACCTCTACACTGCGCCAGATAACCACTGAGCCACCTCTACACTGCGCCACCTCTACACTGCTCCAGATAACCCCTGTGCCCCTCTACCCTGCGACAGACAACCACTGCGCCACCTCTACACTGCGCCAGATAACCACTGCACCACCTCTACACTGCGCCAGACAACCACTGAGCCACCTCTAAACTGCACCAGATAACCACTGCACCACCTCTACACTGCGCCAGATAATAACCACTGAGCCACCTCTAAACTGCGCCAGATAACCACTGCACCACCTCTACACTGCGCCAGATAACCACTGAGCCACCTCTAAACTGCACCAGATAACCACTGCACCACCTCTACACTGCGCCACCTCTACACTGCTCCAGATAACCACTGCGCCACCTCTACACTGCGCCACCTCTACCCTGCGCCAGACAACCACTGCGTCACCTCTACACTGCGCCAGATAATAACCACTGCGCCACCTCTACACTGCGCCAGATAACCACTGCGCCAGAGAACGAGCGCGGAGTATGCGGGCAGTGCGCCAGATAACCACTGAGGCGCCAGACAACCACTGCGCCACCTCTAAACTGCGCCAGATAATAACCACTACGCCAGATAACCACTGCGCCAGAGAACGAGCGTGGCGTATGCGGGCAGTGCGCCAGATAACAACCACTGCGCCACCTCTAAACTGCGCCAGATAACCACTGCGGGAGAGAACGAGCGCGAAGTGTGCGGGCAGTGCGCCAGATAACCACTGCGGGAGAGAACGAGCGCGGAGTGTGCGGGAAGTGCGCCAGATAACCACTGCGGGAGAGAACGAGCGCGGAGTGTGCAGGCAGTGTGCCAGATAACCACTGCGGGAGAGAACGAGCGCGGAGTATGCGGGCAGTGCGCCAGATAATAACCATTGAGGCGCCAGATAACCACTGCGCCAGACAACCACTGCGCCACCTCTACACTGCGCCACTTCTACCCTGCGCCAGATAACAACCACTGAGCCACCTCTACACTGCGCCACTTCTACCCTGCGCCAGATAACAACCACTGAGCCACCTCTACACTGCGCCACCTCTACCCTGCGCCAAATAACCACCGTGTCAGATAACAACCACCGCGCCACCTCTAAACTGCGCCAGATAATAACCACTGCGCCAGAGAACGAGCGCGGAGTATGCGGGTAGTGAGCCAGATAACCACTGCGCCACCTCTATACTGCGCCAGATACCACTGCGCCACCTCTACACTGCGCCAGACAACCCCTGCGCCACCTCTACACTGCGCCAGACAACAAACCCTGCGCCAGACAAAAACCCCTGCGCCCCCTCTACCCTGCGCCAGATAACCACTGCACCCCCTCTACACTGCGCCAGATAACCACTGCGCCACATCTACTCTGCGCCAGATAACCACTGCGCCACCTCTACACTGCGCCACCTCTACACTGCGCCAGATAACCCCTGCGCCCCTCTACCCTGCGCCAGACAACCACTGCGCCACCTCTTCCCTGTGCCACATAACCACTGCGCCACCTCTACCCTGCGCCACATAACCACTGCGCCACCTCTACACTGCACCAGATAACCACTGCGCCACCTCTATACTGCGCAAGATAACCACTGCGCCAGATAATAACACTGCGCCACCTCTACACTGCGCCAAATAACCACTGCGCCACCTCTACACTGCGCCAGATAACCACTGTGCCACCTCTACCCTGCGCCACATAACCACTGCGCCACCTCTACACTGCACCACCTCTACACTGCGCCAGATAACCACTGCGCCACCTCTACACTGCTCCAGATAACCGCTGCGCCACCTCTACACTGCGCCAGACAACCACTGCGCCACCTCTACCCTGTGCCAGACAACCACTGCGCCACCTCTACCCTGCGCCACATAACCACTGCGCCACCTCTAACCTGCGCCAAATAGCCACTGCGCCAAATAGCCACTGCGCCACCTCTACCCTGTGCCAGACAACCACTGCGCCACCTCTACACTGCTCCAGATAACCCCTGCGCCCCCTCTACCCTGTGCCAGATAACCACTGCGCCCCCTCTACCCTGCGCCACCTCTACACTGCGCCACCTCTACACTGCGCCAAATAACCACTGCGCCACAACCACTGCGCCACCTCTACCCTGCGCCACATAATTGCCACTGCGCCACCTCTACCCTGCGCCAAATTACCACTGTGCCACCTCTACCCTGCGCCACATGACCACTGCGCCACCTCTAAACTGTGCCAGCTAACAACCACTGCACCACCTCTACACTGCACTAGATAATAACCACTGCGTCAGATAACCACTGCGCCACCTCTACACTGCACCAGATAACCACTGCGCCACCTCTATACTGCGCAAGATAACCACTGCGCCACCTCTATACTGCGCAAGATAACCACTGCGCCAGATAATAACACTGCGCCACCTCTACACTGCGCCAAATAACCACTGCACCACCTCTACACTGCTCCAGATAACCGCTGCGCCACCTCTACACTGCGCCAGACAACCACTGCGCCACCTCTACCCTGTGCCAGACAACCACTGCGCCACCTCTACCCTGTGCCAGACAACCACTGCGCCACCTCTACACTGCTCTAGATAACCACTGCACCACCTCTACCCTGCGCCAGATAACCACTGCGCCACCTCTACACTGCGCCAAGTAAGTCACGAGGCCCCATAGAAATTAGATTGTCCAGACCAAAAAAAGTTTGTTAGATGTCTATCTTATGTGTGCAGCCAGCTGATCTACGCTGGAGTAAAACCGCACATTACTAGGACTTACAAATAGAGCGTTTGCCGATCTCAACCATTGTATTAATTCCAACCAGATTGTTTCTTGGGTTACACAACATCTGTAAACTTAGATTGCAGTATTGGCTCAATTTCTAACAGTGGAGCATTGGTGGAATCCTGCAGGAAAAAAACAACCAGTGATGTGCATTCTGTCCTCTGGACAGCAGAGGGCACTATACACTATATACCTGAAGGGTATGTGCACACGCTGCGGTTTTTGCTGCGGATTCGCAGCGGATTTGACGCTGCGGATCCGCAGCAGTTTTCCATGCGGTGTACAGTACAATGTTACCCTATGGAAAACAAAAACCGCAGTGCACACGATGCAGAAAATTCCGCGCGGAATCGCTACTGAAAAAAAGAAGTAGCATGTCACTTCTTTCTGCGGATTCCGCAGCGGTTTTCAACATGCACCAATAGGAAAGTGCAGTTGAAAACCCGCAGAGGAATCCGCAGAAGAAACTGCACAAAAATCCGCAGTGAAAACCACAACGGTTTTGCACTGCGAATTTTCCAAATCCGCTGCGAAAAAATCCGCAGCAGAATCCGCATCGTGTGCACATACCCTAAATATGGATTTTCAGAGGAGGTAGTTCCTAAAAGTAAAATACAAGATACACAGTGAAAAAACTGTCGTCCGCTATACAGAAGTATGTAGTTATACTGAACCAAGCATTATATACTGCATAATCAAACCAAACGTTTGTTTATTTTGCAACTCAAGTGTTTTCCAATAATTAGGCCAGGTCCTTATGTCCACTGGACAAAGCGTTGTTCCTCTGCAATAAAAGCAACAGCGGTTATAGAAGTCTATCCAACCAGGAACAATATTTATATTGGGACGTTCTAGCAAGGAACAGCAGCTGTAACAATTAGGAAATAAAAAAAGTAAACATTAAACATCAAATACCACAGGGTTCTACAAGGTTATAAGCTTCTATTCCACCAGTAGGGGGCGCTCGCTCCATATGAGGTCAAGAAGAGCTGTATAAATCCATATCAAGTGGCACCGCCGAGGGTACGGCGCTTACCCCACAGCCACTCTCTAGAGTTTAATGATAAAATTCTGCATGAAGGGAAAACAGGGGACTATGAGCAAAAGAGAATCATGACCTCAGAACTGTGGTTCTACTTAGAATAGAATGACCATATAGAAACATTTTCCGACCCACTGCCCTATCCGAAGCTACCAGGTATATGAGGAGGTAAGCAATATGTGCAGGCAGTCTGTATAGGAAGGGAGGGGGAAGACTGGCATTTTACCATTAGCATTAAGGTGCTTAGAAACCAACATTTGTGGTATGTCGGCGGTAATTGTCATAAGCTCTCAGTGCAAGTCTATGGGAGATAGAATGGGACTCTCATAGACCTGCATTGAAAAGTGACCTCCAGCAAACACTGGAGCGATCCGGCGGGTCACAACCTGCTGAAGACGACCGGAGCGGTGACGATAGAAGGGGAAGATGGCGGCTGTTAGGGATCAGACTAGGGAAGGGACCTTACATTAGTAGCACCACTTCAGAGCTGAAGAAACGAAAGAACAAACTGGAGTGGTGCTTTACATTTTTTTTGCATTTGCCTCCATTTTGGGAGAGCCCTTTTAACAGGCAGCGGTCAGCACCATCCATGATGTTTACATGCAATAATACATACCATTGCAACCAGATTTCCGCTTCCATCTGTTCTAGCACTGCCTGCACCAGTCTTCATAGGAGCACAATACACTGGTAACCTGCAGAGTGGATTGCATAAAACTAGGGGGACATTAACCCCCAAGTAAGTCACCTTTACCAAAATAAAAACTACTTTCTGATCACAAGATCATATATATATATATATATATATATATATATATATATATATATATATATATATATATATATATATATACACACATACACACACATATATACATACATAGGTATTGCATCGTTGCAATTTTTAATTAAAATAGGGATTGCTAGTGGCCATACGTCACCCCATTTTTTTCTAATACTATACACAGGGTAGATCTGTAAAATAGAAGGATCAGGAATTAATGCTTTACACCCAGGGAGAAATTTTTGGAGCGATTTTGTTAAAATGTTCATCTATACAAGGAAGAACATATAATTGCCTAGTGCACAAGCGCCCTCTAATGGGAGCCTGTATGCCCTGCAGGACACAATGCCTAAATACTCATTTCTCTTTATTTTCCAAGCAGTGACCATTCCTTTACAAAATGTCACTTAAAAGGGTATGCCCAAAAAATTATTCATGCTAACCTGAACAACCTGCAATTAATACTTTAATGGAATTTTGTTATACTAGGTGAGAGCCATTCCTATGTTTGATGCCACAGGTTGTAATGAAAAGGAAAAAAAATCCTCAGCATTTTCCACTGAAATTCTACTGAACTCTGTTGGATAATTGCTACATACAGAGGAAAGAACTCCGCTCCATGCACGGAGCTTGCTAGACTAGAAGCAAAGATTCTTCACATTAGACACTTTGGAGCCACATAAAGGGGATCTGTCACCCAGTTTTTGCTGACAGCAGCATGATGTAGGGGCAGAGACCCGGATTCCAGCGATGTATCACTTCATTTACTGGGTGCAGCAGTTGTGATATAAATCAGAGTTTTTGGATGTAGAATGTAGTAGAGCTGAGAAATCTAACTCCGCCCACATCACTAATTGGCAGCTTTCCGTGTTGGCAGTACGCTGCCAATCAGTGCTGGGGGTGTGGTTGGACTAGAAAGCATGAGACAACTAGTCATGTGGTGATAATCTCCTGCTGATAAAACACTGATTGTATTTAAACAGCCAAATAAGTGACATTGCTGGAATCAAGGTCTCTGCCGCTACAGCATGCTGCTCTCGGTTTACACAGCCCAAATTTGCTGACAGATTTCCTTTAAATTAAAGGGACACTGTACGTGTTTTTTTTTTTTTTTTTAAGTAAAATCACCAGTGGGGAAGCATTCAGGAATTAATGAAAGTGAGGCACAGAGTCCCGGAAGTCAATAGAGCTTAGCGCTTATACCCAGTACCTAATAATGACCAGGTAGTGTGCGTGCTGACTGGTAATGGAGACACTGAGAACATCACTCCATGGCAAAAAAAAAATAGTACAGAACATTTATTAGACCCTTATATAACATCCATGTCATTTCCAAAAATGTGTGGAATATATCAAGAAAAAGAAAAACAATAAAAATTGTATTTATATAAACAACAGCTGTAGAAAAAGAAGTAAAAATGAAAACAAACAAAAAAAAAAAAGTGAGTGGTGACAGCATGGAAGTCCCTATACGGGCTGCTCAGAGGCGATCCTCTTATCTTCATATTGTGGGGGAGGGGTGATCGGTTCTATCTTTTGCGTTTCCGCCATCTTGCTCTGACCCGACAGGTTCAGTCTAAATTCTTTTAGGTGAAGTTTGTCAGATTTGATTCTTCTGATATTCAAAGGCTTTTTCTCTTTCCCGGAGCGGGAGTTTTTCCTCTGCGCCTGCTCTTGTTTGGAGGAGGAGGTGTTGGGCCTAGTGGGGGTGGACTCATCGAGTTCGGTCAAGGATTCGTAGGATGGGAGGGAAACGCTCATCCTCCCATGGTGCTCAGTCTCCGCGGCCTCTGCGGCGCTGTACCCACTCCTCATCACCTCGTCATAGCTGGGAGCAGAGTATCGGGGGGCGTCCACCTCTTCTTGACTAAAAGGGGAAAAAATATATATTAAAAAAAATGTTAAAAAAAAAAAAGTCTTAAACTTCAATATAAATAGGTCATTCTTTTACAACACGTCTGACCATGAAATATACAAAACAAACACTTAAATCATTCACTTTGAAAAGAAGTGTTTATTTGTTTTTATGAAAAAAAATCAACAGTACACACAAAGATAAGAATCTTAGTAATATGCCACTCTATGGGCTCATTTCCACTTGCGAGTAAAACGGACGAGTGCAATCCGATAAAAAAAAAAAAAATCGGATTGCACTTGAACCAATGTTATTCAATAGGTGTCTTTTCATTTGCGATTTTTTTCTCAGCCGAAATCGGACTGAGAAAAAAAAAAATCGCAGCATGCTGCGATTTGCTGCGAGTCTCGGACGAGACTCGCCAATGCAAGTCAATGGGTGCGATAAAAAAAAACGCATGGCATACGGAACATCAGTGTTCCATCCGTTTTTTACGGATACCTTACCATTCTGTGTCATAGAACACTGTAAATAGTCCTGTAAATGACTGTATAAAAACAGTTGCAGAGAAAAAAACGGATTGCATACGGATGTAAAACGGATGGTGCGATAAAAAAAAAAATTAAAAAAAAATCACATTGAACTCGCATCACAAACGCATGACAAACGCATACTTTTCATCCCTTTTTTCGGTCCAGATTATGGACCGATTTGTCTATCACAAGTGGAAATGAGCCCTATATATATCAGTCACCGCTTTTCTTCCCCCTCATCCTTGCACCGATCATTCACTTTGAATGCACTACTCAAAGCCATCTTCACATCACTGAGGGATCAGATTACAGCTGCTGCTTATAGAAGTCTATGAAGTGGGAGGAGCTGAAGGGAGACGGAAGCAGAGAGAGACACAGATGGTGCCTGCAGCATACATAGGGGGGGCACGCTGGCAAAAATAAAATGGATATAATGGCAAGAAATCGCATTAGTCCTAAGGAACACGCGGAAAAAAAACGAAAAAAAAACAAAAAACAGAACTCTAGAATAGTTCCCTTACACCCCGCTCCATTTATACAAGTCCCCAACCTACAGAATATTGGAGTAAACACACACAAAAAAAAGTACACGAGACCCCCTTCAGCACGTCCCACAACCGAATCCCCTCCGTTTATACAGACACATCATCGAGCCGTCTTCTAGAGATTTTAGTGTCCAAAAGATCTGAGAAATTTCGCAGGAGTCCTGGGAATCCTGGGTTTCTTACATGCTTACTGTGCGTCTTGTAAAAGCACTGCAGCTGCAGCACCTCTTTACTACTACTCAATAGAGATGATTACATGAATTTCCATTGCATTAACAATTTTTTAGCCACATCATTCGCAAAGGCCACTTGCTCCAATTGGAAAACACAATTCTGTCATATGTATGTGGTTAGCACCATACGCTGGCTCAGTGGTTAGCACCGTACGCTGGCTCAGTGGTTAGCACCGTACGCTGGCTCAGTGGTTAGCACTGTATGGTGGCTCAGTGGTTAGCACTGTAGGGTGGCTCAGTGGTTAGCACCGTACGCTGGCTCAGTGGTTAGCACCGTACGCTGGCTCAGTGGTTAGCACCGTACGCTGGCTCAGTGGTTAGCACCGTACGCTGGCTCAGTGGTTAGCACCGTACGCTGGCTCAGTGGTTAGCACTGTATGGTGGCTCAGTGGTTAGCACTGTACGCTGGCTCAGTGGTTAGCACTGTATGGTGGCTCAGTGGTTAGCACCGTATGCTGGCTCAGTGGTTAGCACCGTACGCTGGCTCAGTGGTTAGCACTGTTAGCAGCTCTGGTGTCCTTGGCTCAGTGATGGTATGTAAAGCACTGTGGAATATGATGGCGCTATGTAAGAAAAAACCATAATAATTCTGCACCTGCGATGGATAACCAGTCAATGGGGTAGGGAGAACCCATCACCAGGATTGGCTGAGGTGCCAGGTTCGTTTTATTTATGCAGCGGCCAGCTGTGACAGCATGGTGGCTGGGATTTCTAGACGGACACTGACATGTAGCGCGTCTTTCAGGACCGCAGCATGTCAATTTCTCCTGCAGAGACACAAGTCTCTACATCAATACAATGCATTGATGCGGTAAATGCGCACGGTTCAGTGAGCATATTCATAGGCAGCAAGCATACGCTGCATCCACAGCGCGGCCACTTCCGGATCGTGGGAACGTACCCCGACAGGCTAATTAAAGGTCTGAAACCTCGGTCAGTTATCGGAGCACACAAATCTCCAAGTCATCGGCCCATTTTCCATGTTGCAATTTTTAAAACGTAAAAAAAAAAAAAATTACAATATATTTTTTTCTTTTGCCTAAAATGCAATGAAAATGTGTCCTCTATAACTTTAGGCCTTTCGGAGATCATTTCATCTTCATTTTGCTTACCTGTTCACAACAACAGTACCGTAATTTTGACCAAGGGTGCCCAAACTTTTACATGCCACTGTAGCTTTAAAGAGGCTATGCACGACTAACATCGATGGCTTGTCCTTAGGATAGTCATCAATGTTTGATCGGTGGGGGTGCGGCACCCCTACCGATCATCTATCGATTCCCCGTGTCGGCTGATACTGCCCAGCACAGCTCCGTCGATGGAATAGTGGCCGCGGGTGGGTACTGCACATCCGCTACCTATTGACTTGAATAGGGGTCAGATGTGCAGTACCCGCCGGCCCTATACAGTCAATGGAGCTGTGCAACTCCGTAACTGAGCAGTTCTGGTCACCGCCGGCACTGCAGCACCACCACCAATCAGACACTAACATTGATAGCCTATCCTTAGGCTAGATCATCAAAGTCATGGACAACCCCTTTAATACAGTTTCCCTAATGTGTACTATGACCTAGTCTAGATCCGTCCCCCAACAGACCTTTTGGTCACTGCAGAGATGGAACTGTGTCCTCCAACCCTCCCAACAATTTCTTGTTCATAAGATGAGGCCCCGTTATCAGCCGGCACATACTGTTCACCCCCTAGGTGACCTTCTATTCCCCAGCTCCGAGGATTTTATACATGCTGACCTAATTGTCAGCCGAAAGAATGAAGGGCGCAGAGAGTAAGAGCGAGAGGAACAACCCAACCAGACTATCCATTATTGATAACCACTTACTGTCTTCTACTCTGACGTTTACTTTCTTCAGTAACTAAAGATGAAAAATTTAAAAAGGGGTCATTAGGACCCAGCTAAAACAAAAAAATAAGTAATTGTAAAGTACAGTTTTATCATACTTAGCAGGTCAACTCATCACTTTTTAAGATCTTTAATTAATGTTAGGAACCTTCATTAATAGGAAAATCTCTCCCGACCATGTAATGGTAACATTCGCCATTGTATCAGGGCTCTGATATCGGCCTCAGTGCAGAATTGTACTGAATGTTTCTATTCACTGACTGCCATCAGAGAGCAGTTACTTTCAAGACCGACCGAACACAAATGAAAATGTCACGACCGGCTTGTCCCCATTCTGCCTTCAGCTGCATTGATATCAGAACATACTCATGTGGAGTACAGATGATGGCAGTGATGTGTCAGCGCAGTACCTGCATCTCGCTAAGGACTCATGCAGACGTCCGGGCAAAATCGGACCGTCCGCGGGACTCCCGACACAAGCGTGACAGCCTCAGAAATATAGGACGCTGCCACGCTCAGGCTGACCCGAGGCGTCGATAGTCCGTCCAGGACCGGACCGAGATCCACAGACATCTGAATGAGCCCCAACTCTGGGGATAAGCTGCTGCAGGAGACTTTTCAGAGGAGGAGAGGACACTGCCATCATCTGTGCTCCAATCAGAACCTTCTGATATCAGCGCCGATGCGCGCAGCAACACGGACCAGGGAAAAGCTGAGGCTTGGAACCAAATTACATACAGATTTTTATTTTTATTTTAACAGGGATGAAGACAACTCCCCTAATAACGTGATCTTCACACTTTCCATTCTGAATATAATTAGACAGCAGGGGGCAGAGTTACAGATTTGGGGCACTCTTCTGCTGGGAGACCCACATTTGGCGCTAGGAGTCTCACTTTCTGCTCATTTATTTTTGCTATTCGGGGGATTAAGAACAGCTGCAACCCTGTCCGCCAGACTCCATCACAATGGCACGAAAATCGGTGCGTCTCGGGGTCATTATGTGCTGCAGTTATCTGGCACAACGCGAGGCACAGCTCAGAGCCATAGTCTCTCGCCATTGGCTCTTTTTATTAAGAAATACAAAAGGAAAGGAGTCAGGATACAAATGAAATGGCCGATCATCTCCGTGTTAATGGGATCTGCTGCTGCTTGTCCCTTTTTCCTTACTAGAGTAAACGCGAGGCTGGAAAAAGAGAAGAAGTCTCCTTGCTACAGATCTGCAGACTTAATAGAAGGGTCTTTTACCCCCAAACCCAGGATAATAAATTAGGAGCGCCATAGACTGGAGCGCTATCAGACGATGTAATGTGCAGCTTTACAGTCCCGTAAAAGGAGTCCATACAACCAAGGAGAGCTAGAAAGTGCGTCTCCCGATCCTCCAGGGGGGTCTATATTCACTATAAAAGGACATAAGTGCCCCCTCCATATCACACCTACAGGAGCCTTTATGGCCTCCCAGTCTGACATCCATAGACATTAACATGGAGTCGGACCCTCTGCAGCCATCACTGCCCCCAACTCTATTGGGAAGAATTTCTTCAAGATTTTGGAGGCATCTGTGGGAGTTTTTGCTCCTTCAACCTGAAGATCATTTGTGAGGTCTGACCCTGATGTTGGAGGAGAGGCCGGGCTCACAATCTCTGATCTAGTTTATCCCAAAGGTGTTGATTGGGGCTGAGAAACAAACCCAAAGCATCATTGCTCCTGCCCCAAACATTACACTTGGAAAAATACAGGCAGACGGGTAATGTTTTCCTAACATTTACCAAACCCAGACTCGTCCATCAGACACCAGATAAGTTTGATCCGTCACTGCACAGAACACGTTTCCTCCAGTGTCTACTGGTGGCGGCTTTACATCACTATATCTGACGCTCAGCATTGTGCTTGGTGATGTAAGGCTGCATGCAGCCGCTCAGCAATGGAAACCAATGCCATGAAGATCCTGGTGAACAGTTTTTGTGCTAGTGTTAATACCAAAGGAAGTTTAGACTCTGAATAAAAGTGACCAAAGCTCTGCCGACTCCTCAGCGCTGGGTGACCCCATGCTGTAATACCACGTGCTGCGAATCCTTCAACTCTGCCCCACTGGCCATTCAGTCACATCAGTAAACGATGTTATACCGAGGTAATGGGGCTGAATGAAAGTCGGAACTCAAGGATTGAGACTTTCCGCCATACAGTGTATATATTTTTATATACCCATGTCTGCGTTATATAATTTCTATTTCATGCCTTGATTCGCGATACAGCTGGATCCCGGGTATAGCAGTACCAGCGCCGTTGCAGGTTCACCCTAGTAGGCATGTCTATCCCTTGTCAGAAAGGTTTAGGCTCTGTAGCAATGTCGTACTGCTGGTTCCTGCACAAGTCTCCACATGCAGCCGCAGCTGCTACCTGCGTAACGTCAGAAATAAGGTTACATTAGGGTATATCTCCACCTGCAGCATCGAAAACATGCGCGAGATCAGGAGAGAACAGGGGGAGCAGAAAATAATGTGGTAGTGTTGTCTCTGGTCACCTGGCTCCATAAACAGATCGTTTGGAATATTTAGGAGATATATAGAGATATGTCCTGTTCAATGTTTCAGGACTGTTTGCACAACTCGCTCTTCTCCACAGGGCTGTGGAGTCAGAGCCCATTTGGTGGAGTCGGTGTCTTGGAAATTAAAGGAGTCGGAGGTTTGGCTTACTGAGTCCACAGCCATGCTTCTCCAACAAGGAGTTTAATGGCAAAAAATTCACAACAAGCGTTCGATCCATGAATTGCTCCATGAATTGCCCAATAAATTTTGGGGTTCAATTAGAATTGATATTAAGCAGTCGTTCACATGACGCTGTTCACATTTTGACATCATGAGACCAAGACGACGCCTAACAATTGATCACCAGGACCTAGTCAATGTGAGGCTTCAAGAAGGATGTTCTCAGAAGGAAGAGGCCACTGAGCTCAGAGAGTCACAAGAGATAGAGACACTGGAAGGGTCACAGAGAGGCGGAGAAGTGGACGTCCTCTGCCACACCCCACACTGATGACCGCTTCATTGTGGACAATGCCCTTCGGAACCGGATGATGACCATCACACCACTCCAGGCACATGTAAAGGAGGCGAGTGGCACCCAAATAGTTGTAGAGCCAGGGCAAATATTGACATTGATCAATGTTATAAGGGTGCGTTGCACAGACAGAGACCACAGGCCGGCCCATGGGTGCAACTGATCAGGTAGAAGGCAGGAGGACATCCATCAACCACAATGGAAAGGACTATAAATAATATTTCTATTAGTAACTATTAAAATATCACAAAAGGGGAGAAAAATGAAAACATACTAGGCCTACGCGTTTTGAGCGCTATGGATCTAGTGCTGTGATTAATAGCACTGGTATTCGAAATGCCTAGAGAAATTATTTTTAACCTTTTTGATATTTTAAGTCAATAACACATTTTTTTTTATAGTCCTTTCCATTGTAGTTGCTGGATGTCTTTCTTCTTTCTACCCAATGACTATGTCCTACAGTGTGTAGTTGCTGGATGTCTTTCTCCCTTCTACCCAATGACCATGCCCTACAATGTCTACTCATAAGCACCATACAATGTAGTTCCCCAAGTTGGTCATGGTCACCCTGCCCCTGGTTAGTTTCCCCGAGGCATACACAACCTAACAGGATGAGAAGAGGACCTGACAATTGCATATCTTGGCTAAACAAGACACCTATTAATACCAATAATAATCATTAACAGCAAACACACCCCATGTACAGCAAGCACCGCCATCCAGAGACAATACCAGCTCTATACATGATACACCAGAACGGCGGTTACTCACTTTTCATCAGTCGGTGGCTGTGCTTCTTGCTGGACAACCTGGACGCCCTCCATACTTAAACGATGCTTGCGTTTGTTGCGTATGCTTAAACAGATGGCCAATAAAAGCAGAGCGATGCCAGATCCCACCAGCACATAGGCCACCGAGAAGGTCTTATTTTTTAGGTTATTGTCCACATTGCTCTGCGGCGTGCTGGCGTTACCCTGGGATGTGCCGGGTGTGTCATTGCTCCCAAAACCCGGGACAAGGTTCCATACTGCCATCACCACGCCAAGAACTAGTAAGCCCACTCCAATAGCGGTAAGGGCATAATGGGAACCACTGGATTTTGAATGCGCCATGGCCACCGATTTCTCCAACCGCAGGTGTAAATGGCGGTGCCAAGTCTGATTACATATCTCCTGTGTAGAAGCTGAAGGTAAAGTTTCGCTACCTGCTGTTCAGATACATCGTAATAACCTGTTAAGAAAAAACAAACAAAAAAAAATATTATAAAGCAATTCAAAAGATGTAGTTGAAAAAGAAAGGTTGAACTTAATGGACCTACTGCACCGTGGTGAAAAGGTTTTTTGGCAGGTGTGGAAAAATGCTGCAAGCATAGAAGGGTTAATAGATTAGTTTAATCAATTAAAATGCAAAATGAATGAACAAAAAAACCCAAAAAAAACAAAACTAGAATTAAATGGATATTAGGTGTGACCACTCTTTACCCTCAAACATCTTCTAGGTGCACTCACAAAGTTCTTGAAGGAACTCGGCAGAGCAGTTTTCCAAACATCTTGGAGAACTAACCACAGATCTGTGGATGTCGCTTGTACAAATCCTTCTCTCCATGTAATGCCAGACTGACTGGATGATGTGAGATCAGAGGCTGTATCATACCTTCCCGGACTCCTTGTTCTTCTTTACTTTGAAGATTGTTTTATCTTTTTTATTGGAGTTGGCCGTTTGTTGGGGATCTTTGTCGTGCTCCCGACAAGACGCCTCCCTGACGGTATTATACGATTGATGAACCCCCGCTTCCATTTCTAAGCATTGAGGACACGAAGAAGTGGAGGAGATGTGGGGTCAGTTCTCCAAGATGTTTGGAACAACCTCCCTGCCGAGTTCCTTTAATAACTGCCTGCAAGTACAAGTACCTAGAGCAATGTTCCCCAACTCCAGTCCGTAAGAGTCACAAATAGATCATGTTTTTCGGATTTCCTTAGTTTTGCCCTGGGTGATAATTCCACCACCTGGACAATACTAAAGACATCCTGAAAATATGATCTGTTGGTGGCTGGAGGACTGAAGTTGGGGGGGGGGGGGATTACTGATCTGGAGGACTTGATGATGTTTAGAAGGCAAAGTGCGGTCACCGCAAATATTGACTGAAGGTCTAATGTACAAAGTGTAAAGTTGGAATTTTCTGTTAAAAGGCGATGTTCAAGATCCAAACTTGATTTTCATGTATTATTTTATTGATTTTTATCATTTTTATCTTTATAAACCAGTCCAAAATGTTATGAAGTTTCTTTAATCGTGAACTCATCACTATCAGGAATATGAAAGCGAGATTAAACAATCCTGTCTGCTTGAAGCCACCGCTCCTATTCATCTCAATTCTAAATTAGCAGAAGGCTCCTTAAAGGGTTTGCAGGGATCAACACAAAAATAGGCTTGGGTAGGTAGAGGATTGAAAAAATAAATAAATAAAAATAAAGCACAAGCTTGTTATCAAGTTTTGCACTGGCGACTTTCCAGTTTTTTTGTTAACCTACCTGCATCCATACACTGCCACCCGATACCCAAATCACTATCCACTGTGATTGTCGAGGAAGTGATTGTCTGCAGCAGTCACGTGTCAATGTGACATCACTGCAGCACAGTAAACAGAGGTTGGCGGGAAGCACTGGTGTAGCAGGGGATTTAAAGAGGTTTGTTTTTTTTAATGCCTAAAACCTTAGTAAATATCAGTGTAATGTAGTGTCAATATGTTGGTATACTCACCGATCAAGGTTCTCTCGTTCCACCGCCTTTCCAGTCAGATATGGAATCACGCGACGGATCTTGCAACTTGCTGGCTCACACTGCGTTGTATGTGTGAACAGCAAGTGGCTTTTACAATGCAAATCTAGCTCAATATGCAGCTGGCGCAATAATATTAGCAAATCCTTCCATTTAGAAATGTATTATAGTTCTTCTGATTAGCTATGTTGCTTACCCGTGTAGGGCTTTACAATAGCATGGTTACGACCATAGTAAGTTGTTAGTGGTCGTAACCATGGATACCTAAGCTACTGCAATGCCCTGCACAGGAGGAAAGCAATCTAGGCTATCAGGAGAACTATACTACATTTCTAATTGGAGGTATTTGCTAATATTATTACACCTTCTACATATTGGGATGAGATCTTGGAAATGGTAATACCCCTTTAATGTAATTAAAGTATTTAAAAAAAAACAAAAAAAAAGCAAAAAAACGAACGAATACTACAAGAGGCAAAAAAAAGTGACTTCAATAGATTGTAAATGGTAAAATTGGCCCATATGGCGCAGTGTGATTTGGACAGTTGGAACTGTCATCACGTGACTCAGAAGAGGGGTAGACAATGGACAATGATTGGTGAAGTGAAAATATATATTATATATACACACACACACACTAAAATCCCACACCTAGATATCACTGCATGAAATCATGAAATATTCCAGTTGTAAATCTTTATTCATTACTTAGTGGAATGTGTTGAGAACAATAAAAATGATCAATGTAAATCAAAACTAATATCCCACGGAGGTCTGGAGTTGAAGAGTTGAAATGATGCTCAAAATCAAAGCGGAAAATGAAGTTACAGTCTGATCCAACTTCAGTGGAAATGCCTTAAGACAAGGAAATGATGCTCAGTAGTGTGTGTGTGACTTCCACGTGTCTGTATGACCTCCCTACAACGCCTGGGCATGCTCCTGATGAGGCAGCGGATTGTCTCCTGAGGGACCTCCTCCCAGATCTGGACTAAAGCATCCGCTAACTCCTGGACAGTCTGTGGGGCAACAGGACGTTGGTGGATGGTGCGAGACATGATGTCCCAGATGTGTTCAATCAGAGTCAGGTCTGGGGAACGGGCAGGCCAGTCCATAGCTTCAATGCCTTCATCTTGCAGGAACTGCTGACACTCCAGCCACATGAGGTCTGGCATTGTCCAGCATTAGGAGGAACCCAGGGCCAACCACACCAGCATATGGTCTCACAAGGGGTCTGATGATCTCATCTCGGTACCTAATGGCAGCCAGGCTACTTCTGGTGAGCACATGGAGGGCTGTGCGGCTTTCCAATGAAATGCCACCCCACACCATTACTGACCTACTGCCAAACCGGTCATGCTGAAGGATGTTGCAGGCAGCAGATCGCTCTCCACGGCGTCTCCAGACTGTCACATGTGCTCAGTGTGAATCTGCTTTCATCTGTGAAGAGCACAGGGCACCAGTGACAAATGCCAAATGTCCTGCACGGTGTTGGGCTGTGAGCATAAACCCCCATCTGTGGACATCAGGCACTCAGACCTTCCTCAATGGAGTCAGTTTCTGACTGTTTGTGCAGACACATGTACATTGGTGGCCTACTGGAGGTCATTTTGCAGGGCTCTGGCAGTGCTCCTCCTGTTCCTCCTTGCACAAAGGCTGAGGTAGCGGTCCTACTGCTGGGTTGTTGCTCTCCAACTGCCCCCTCCACGTCTCCTGGTGTACTGGCCTGTCTCCTGGTAGTGCCTTCAGCCTCTGGACACTACACTGACAGACACAGCAAACCTTCCTGCCACAGCTCGCATTGATGGGCCATCCTGGATGAGCTGCACTACCCGAGCCACTTGGGTGGGTTGCAGAGTCCGTCTCATGCTACCACAAGTGTGAAAGCACAACCAACATTCAAAAGTGACCAAAACATCAGCCTGAAAGCATTGGTACTGAGATGTGGTCTCCACCTGCAGAAACACTCCTTTATGGAGTGTGTCTTGAAAATTGCCAATAATTTCCATCTGTTGTCTATTCCATTTGCACAACAGCATGTGAAATTGATTGTCAATCAGTGTTGCTTCCTAAGTGGACAGTTTGATTTCACAGAAGTTTGATTTACTTGGAGTTATATTCTGTTTAAGTGTTCCCTTTTGTCAAAAGGGTCACTTCCGTCTGTTTGTCTGTCACGGAAATCCCGCGAATGCTAAGAGGGTGCAAAGCAGTCAAAACAAAAGGTGGCTACTTTGTATAACCTAGAATATAAGACATCATTTCAGTTTCATACTTTTTTGTTAAGCATATAATTCCACATGTGTTAATTCATAGTTTTGATGCCTTCAGTGTGAATGTACAATTGTCATAGTCACGAAAATACAGAATAATCTTTAAATGAGAAGGTGTGTCCAAACTTTCGGTCTGTAATGTAATATAATATAATATAATATATACACTATATATAATATATACACTATATATATATATATATATATATATATATATATATATATATATATATATATATATATATATATATATATATATATATATATATATATATATATATATATATATATAGAAACAGCAGCACATGTATATGAATGCAGGCCATGTGAAAACACAGACAAATATTCGATATGAATCATACTACTCAAAAATATTTTTTCATAAAAAATTTTTCAAAAATTTTTTTTAATAAAACTTAGTTATAGATAAAATGAAGATTCTTCGCGCATAAATTGGCCAATTGACCAATCAGCGACGGGCACAGTCCGGCCGCGAATTGGCCCTTCCCTACTCCCGTCCAGTCAGTTCCCTGTCCATACTCCACTCCAGTCAGCTCAGCGCCTACATAGTGTTATATACACAGTATGTGTGTATATGTATATATATATATATATATATATATATATATATATATATATATATATATATATATACACATACACACACACACACACACATATATACACACACATATATACACACACATATATACACACACACACAAAATTTTTCAAAAATTTTTTTTAATAAAACTTAGTTATAGATAAAATGAAGATTCTTCGCGCATAAATTGGCCAATTCATGTGTGCCCATCAACCACGGCAAGGTGATCTCCCTCTGATGGGTCCTAACTCTACTGTACATGCCACTCTTGGGCCACCAGCCTACAGTTTTATGAAAAAAAAAATTTTTGAAAAAATTTTTATGGAAAAATATTTTTGAGTAGTATGATTCATATCGAATATTTGTCTGTGTTTTCACATGGCCTAGATTCATATACATGTGCTGCTGTGTTTCTTTATATCTATATGATACAGCTTGCATGTGTTCACATTGGGAGTGCTGGTTGGTTTTTTTCTCTTTGTTTAGTGTATGGATGTGGCTGCATCCAGACTGATCTTGCACTCCTCCCATTGACCTTGCAGGTGGCGGTAATCATCTCTACTTGCCCATAAATTGTAGGTTTAGCCCAGAGTGACATGTTTGTCCTAAGTTGTAGGCTGGTGGCCCAAGAGTGGCATGTACAGTAGAGTTAGGACCCATCAGAGGGAGATCACCTTGCCGTGGTTGATGGGCACACATGAATTGGCCAATTTATGCGCTAAGAATCTTCATTTTATCTATAACTAAGTTTTATGAAAAAAATTTTGAAAAATTTTTTATGAAAAAATATTTTTGAGTAGTATGATTCATATCGAATATTTGTCTGTGTTTTCACATGGCCTAGATTCATATACATGTGCTGCTGTGTTTCTTTATATCTATATGATACAGCTTGCATGTGTTCACATTGGGAGTGCTGGTTGTTTTTTTTTCTCTGTGTGTGTGTGTGTGTGTGTGTGTGTGTGTGTGTGTGTGTGTGTGTGTGTGTGTGTGTGTGTGTGTGTGTGTATATATATGTGTGTGTGTGTGTGTGTGTGTGTGTGTGTGTGTGTGTGTGTGTGTGTGTGTATATATATATATACACATATACACACATACTGTGTATATAACACTATGTAGGCGCTGAGCTGACTGGAGTGGAGTATGGACAGGGAACTGACTGGACGGGAGTAGGGAAGGGCCAATTCGCGGCCGGACTGTGCCCGTCGCTGATTGGTCGCGCCCAGCCGACCGCGACCAATCAGCGACGCGGGATTTCCGTTACAGACAAACAGACGGAAGTGGACCTTAGACAATTATAAAGATAGATATAAACACACTTTAATATTTGTTATATTAATGTGTTAATACCGTATATATTTTTAAGTGTGTTATCTTATTGTATTAATATACTCGCCAATCTTCGTCTTCCTCTCTCCTGAGTCACGTGATGACATATATAGATTATTATTGTTATAGCGCCATTTATTCCATGGCGCTTTACATGTGAGGAGGGGTATACATAATAAAAACAGGTACAATAATCTTGAACAATACAAGTCACAACTGGTACAGGAGGAGACAGGAGCCTGCCCGCGAGGGCTCACAATCTTCAAGATAGATAGATAGCGCTTTACATAGAGATAGATAGATAGATAGATAGATAGATAGAGGGAAAGAGAGAGAGAGAGAGAGAGATATATAGATAGAGATATATAGATAGAGATATAGAGATATATAATTGTTTGGTCCACCGCTATCTCTCCGGATTCCCCCTATTTCTTGTGTTCTCTATGAAACAGGCGCTGCCAGATTCCTCTGGCGGGGGCTTATCTCTGTGCCAAACAATCAGCCATTGAAACTCTGCAGACCGGATCCATCTTTCCCCCTGTTGGGGGAAAGCAGATAGGCCCCCATGCATTATATAATGTGTATGTGGCCCTTAGACCGTAAAGAACACCAGTTACATGGCAGAATACCCATCATAAAGACACCTTACAGGTCATTATTATGCCGACAGCTACTAATACAATGTTGATTTTGGAGCTGACACACCAGCACCACTTCCGGCTGGTACACAACATTTACATGTGCTCCTTGAGATCATTTGGAGGTTATAAAGTACGTTTCTTCTGCAAACATCGATGGGACTGCAGCCAAAGGCCATTTAATCATCTGTGGACCATCGCCAAGGGGAAGCAAAACCTAATAAAGCGTTACACGAGGCTTAGTAAGACGACTGTTCATTGCAGAATGCAGAAGCCAAAACCAGTGTCTGCTTTTCAGTAAAAGGAACCTGTAGTAATCCAGTGTATCAGTGAAGTCACATGCAAATTAGCCTGGGAGAGCATTAAGGAGAGACAAGCAGAGTATATAAACACACCCCCAATGCTCTTCCAGGTTCATTTGCATACAAGTTCAAAACTGGACTTTACCGACTCATGATGGGGCTTGTGTGTGAGCCGGAAGTCGCCATTACAATGTAAGTCTGTGGAGCCTCTCACTGACGCTCCATTACAGTACTCGAATGGCTAATTTGGATCAAAGTCATTTTTCATAAACAGACGGAATGCAAGAAGTTTCTAATTTTTTCTACAACACCCAAGGTAAAAAAAAAAAAAAATGATGAAACTCTCATCCAAAACACTCCTGAACAACGATCCATGTTTTATGTACGTGAAAAATCTTGGGCGTCCGAATGAGGTCTAACACGAGAAAGGGAGACAAATGGCATTCTTGAAAAGTCAAAGGAGTTTTCCCACGAACTTCACCTTTTAGCAAGTATGAACCAAAAAGGACAATCCTGCATCTATTGTGTACACACAAACTAGCACCTCTGTTACCAAAATAACACAATGTACCAGGACAGAGGGAGGTCTGTGCGGATGGAACGTGTGACGTAACCAGAGCCGTCTATTACTCCGCTCCCATGTATTTTAAGAAATATAAAGCTTTTCCAATAATCAGAATACCAATGACCGTACGAGTGACAAACCGGGGGACGCAGCAACACAAGCCTCCCCCCGAGGGTTTATATTCTAATTCGAGAAGGTAAATATTAGGGGTTGTCGAGGATTAGAAGACGACGACATGGTTACCTTCATCCATGCAGGTACGGACTGGGACTGAAATTCAGCCATGGCATTTGAAATCACACAGGCCCATCTTATCCCTGTAAGTGACGGATTCTACGACTTTGTTAACAACTTAGCCTATGACCAGAGAGGCCCTTCTGGCATTTGCCAGAATTGCCAGATGGCCAGTCCGGCCCTGTATCCAGGTATAACATTTTGACCTTGACGAGCGCGTGTGGATATGCCATAAAAGTCTCTTGTGAGACAACACCTTTAAGAGCATGTCACCCTTTTAAACCAGTTCACTTTATTCTTTACGCTTTATCACCGATGGGCAAAAAAAGTTATTTTCCATTACAACCCTAAAAAAATAACCCTCATCAGCATAAAATAATTCCTTAATTTTTGGAGTATTTTAGTGACAGGTTCCTCAGACCTCAGTGATGTCACCAATGTGAAGCTAAAGGGCTATTCCCAAAATAAAAAGTTACTCACTATGGGACTGCCGGTAAAAGCCATGCACATTGCTTGGCTATTACCGGCAATCCCGTAAACAATGATGGATAGGAGGTAGACCGTGCGCACCGCTGTTCCATCCCAGACTGGACTGCAGAGCCCCTTCATCAGGATCACTGTGGATCCAAATCTTCACGCAATCTGCAAGTCATTTCCTTATCCTGGTATGCAAATTGTCTCTTCATAGAGGAAGAGGAGTGGAACTCTAGCGCCACCTATAGGAAGCAGCGATCCTAAAAGGCAATATCAACCTTTTAATGAGCCTTGTCACATGACTTCGTATAAAAGCCAGAATCTCAATTTACAGACACATGTTTCAGGGTTCTGCCCCTCATCAGTGCAAAGTGTGAGATCTGGTTTGGCTGGTCGAAAAGTCTCCTCATCTCAGCATGCTTGACAGGTCACTCTCCGCAAGGAGAAACGTTATTTCCTATTCCTGGTTATTTTGGGAACAACTCTTCTACTGTTGCGTTTGTTTAAACAGCGGTTCACTTAAAATAAAGACAATGTGTAAGGAATGGAGAAAGAGAAGGGCGTTTTCCCTGATGAGGGGTAGAAATCATTTACAGTGATAAGCAAATGTGCTGGGATAATGTCTTATCCGAGCATCTGGGCGTGCTCGTATATTATGTTCGAGTCCCTGCTGCTGCATTATTTGACAGCCTCAACACATGCAGGGATTGCCTGTTTGTTAGGGAATTCCACATGTACTCAGGCTGTCTAGCAGCCGCAAATCATGCAGCTACAGGGACTCGAACATAATACACGAGCACGCCCTAGATACTCGGATAACACCCGAGCGTGATCGGATAAGACATTATCCACGCACATTTGCTCATCACTAATCCTTTATAATACTGTAGACCTGCTTCTGTGCTTTTAGGTACAAATGAGGGTCAATACCCCCTTTATTCACTGGGCTACAGAGAAGCATGGAGTAATAAATGCCTTCAGTGCTCAGGGCCAGGAATGTGGCTTCTTTGTTCTAGAGAATGCCGTCAAGTGCCACAAAAGACTCACATTAAACTTTCAGGAACTTCGTGCTGCAAAGTGCAGCTCACACGGCAAAGAGACCACTCAACATGTATCACGCATATTTCAATGGATGGCAATAGATATAAATCTCTACAAGGCAACCACCTTGCAGATCGTAGAGATCTGAATCTCTAAGCGAGTCAAAGCAAAAATAGACGGAGAAAACGGTGAAAATTTCAAGTCCTCTCCAGCAAATTGTGGGCCATTATAAGCAACCAGGGACGCCGGTCGTTAAAAACTCTGGTTTGCTAAAATGCTAAGCTTTAGGATCCATGATTGGATTAATATAAAGGGACTATCATTTTCTGTAAAGCAAAACTGTAGGCAGAGGTATTCAGGCTAGCACAGATACTAAGAAAACCAAAGAGTCACCCTCAGGGCCTGCACACATCAGCTTTTTCTGTTTCTTTATTTCTACTTTTGGACACCATTAATGAGGTTGTTCAGGATTGGGGTACAAGTCTGCAGTCACTGTATATGACTGTAGACTTGTGAATCGTCAAAGCATGTAGTGTGTGTGCTGTCAGGATTCTCCTGTGAGATTTGCATACATGCGGTCGCTTGCCGACTAGCCATGCACGGCCTCACTCAATACAAAAGTTTAGTCTGAATGTGGCTGGACAAATTACTTACTTGCTATTATACGACAGCCCGCTCTTGACCCCGGAAAATCTCGACAGCGCTTACTCTGCACACTTAGTGGATTCAAAAGTCTCCAAACTTGCACCCCAAGCCTGGACAACGCTTTTTACATTTTATTTTTTAAATTTGTATATGTCCAAAATTCTGTTTACACACCTTCATAGCGTCTTTCTAAAACAAAGCCCTAAACCATTGAGACCCCAACATTGGAATGACTATGTAGCGCCCCTTGGTTCCTCCACGGAAACTACCGCAGTGAGAAGATCTTTCAATAGCGGGACAGTTAAAGAGAATGTGTCATTAGAAAATGAAAACATAATTTAAACAATAGGTTATGTTACATGTATTTTCTATTTTAATTATTTTTTTAATATAACAATCTGTATATAATTTTTTTTAGATATATAATTCTACTAGATGGTGTCCCGATTCTAACGCATCGGGTATTCTAGAATATGTATTTATGTATGTATATAGCAGCCACATAGTATATAGCACAGACCACGTAGTATATAGGAGCCATGTAGTATATAGCAGACAAATACTACGTGGCCTGTGCTATATACTATGTGGCTGCTATATACATACATATTGTAGAATACCCGATGCGTTAATACAGGCCACGCAATATATAACAGTGGCCACGCAGTATATAACACAGCCACATACTATATAACACAGCCCACGCAGTATATAACACAGGTGACGTAGTACATAACACAGGTGATGTTATATATAGCACAGCCCACGCAGTATATAGCAGATACATAGTATATAGCACAGCCCACGCAGTATATAGCAGCCACGTAGTATATAACACAGCCCACACAGTATAGAACAGTGGCCACGTAATGCAGCACGGTGGCGCAGTGGATAGCACTGCAGCCTTGCAGCGCTGGAGTCCTGGGTTCAAACCCCACCAAGGACAACATCTGCAAAGAGTTTTTATGTTCTCTCCGTGTTTGCGTGGGTTTCCTCTGGGCACTCCGGTTTCCTCCCACATTCCAAAGACATACTGATAGGGAATCTAGATTGTGAGCCCCATTGGGGACAGCGATGATAATGTGTGCAAAACTGTAAAGCGCTGCAGAATATGTTAGCGCTATATAAAAATAAAGATTATTATTATATAGCAGCCATGCGGTATCTAACACAGCCCACGTAGTATACAGCAGCCACGCGGTATCTAACACAGCCCACGTAGTATACAGCAGCCACGCGGTATCTAACACAGCCCACGTAGTATACAGCAGCCACGCGGTATCTAACACAGCCCACGTAGTATACAGCACTGTGGGCACCATATCCCTGTTAAAAAAAAAAATTAAAATAAAAAATAGTTATATACTCACCCGGCGGGATCCACCGAAGCTCCAGTGATACGCGCGGCTGCCGCCATCTTCCGTTCCCAGGATGCATTGCGAAATTACCCAGATGACTTAGCGGTCTTGCGAGACCGCTAAAGTCTTCTGAGTAATTTCACAATACATCGCCAGGAACGGAAGATGGCGGCAGGTGCTAGCGGATCGTCGGACAACGGAGGGTGAGTATAGCAGGTTTTTTGTTTTTTATTATTTGTTAACATTAGATCTTTTTACTATTGATGCCGCATAGGCAGTTGGGGACACACACAGGGTTAATAGCAGCGGTTACGGAGTGCGTTACCCGCGGCATAACGCGGTCCGTTACCGCCGGTATTAACCCTGTGTGAGCGGTGACTGGAGGGGAGTATGCGGGCGCCGGGCACTGACTGCGGGGAGTAAGGAGCGGCCATTTTCTTCCGGACTGTGCACGTCGCTGATTGGTCGTGGCTGTTTTGCCGCGACCAATCAGCGACTTGGATTTCCATGACAGACAGAGGCCGCGACCAATGAATATCCGTGACAGACAGACGGAAGTGACCCTTAGACACATATAGTAGATCTTGCAATAGGAATATACTAAATTCCTAGTTCCTGTTCTTTGAGGAAATTGACATGTACACTAGCAGCAATATACACACTTTTGTAGCGACGCCTCTAATGAGTGTGTGCAAAGGTCATTGTGAAGGAAGGGGAAGGAGGTCAGTTATGACATCACCCATTGTGTTATCAGCTGTTACTCTTCAATGTTTGTAATGAGAATACTGAAAAATCTTCTATGCAGTCTAGGAAATAAGAGTCATCAGTGGCCATCATGAAAATAATAAGATAATTATCATATAGCACCATTCATTCCAAGTGATTTACTTTTTAATATTGTAATATGAGAAAAAAAAAAAAAAAAAAACAAGAACGTGATTTAAACAAGAGGTTTTTCTCTGGTCTTTCAAAGTCTAGAGGCTCAAGCTAAACTATTACCCCATTCCAGCTTGTCCTCAACTAGGAGGATCGGAGTAACCGATCAAGAGATTACGTGGCGGTATCCTACACCCAAGCAATAATGCATTTATAATATTTCCTTTGGATATGCAAAAGTCACGTAAGCTTCTTATCCCATAGTGGAGGATGAAATTCCAGATATTTTTTTTTCCCCCAAAAAAGGGAAGAAAAACAGCAGAGGGCCCTCTGAAAGAAGAGTTTCTCTCTATCAGTAAGCACAATATGACCCATGAATGCATTTTGTATGCAATATACCAACCCAGAATATGCAGGGTTTTTTTACGTGGCGATGCCCCTTGCCTCAGTGCCCATGATCTGCGTTAGTGTCTCTTTCCCTCCATTGTGTGACGACTTTGTACATTTGTGCCTGTTATGTCCAGTCATTGTCCCACTGGTGAATATGTAACATTAATCTGTCATTTCCACCGTTTTGTAGGTTTTATCGATTTGCTAAACTTGTCAGTAAAAGGTGACTCATACCGAGATAAGAGGAGACCAGATCATTGGTTACTAATGGAAAGGTTTCAGGTTCCAAGGACGGCAAGGGCTGAGTAAAGAAGTTACACAAGACGGCGTGACTACCAGCCACCAAAAAAAATTGTGTCATGAACTGACTAAAGGTTAGTCACTAAAATAGAAAAGACAGCGGCCAATCTCCCCCACGAATGGGAGATGCATTAATAACTGCACCTCATAATCCTACGACAACGGTGAAGATTACATCCATCCGCCATAAGCTCTGAACAAAGGAGCCATGTGTGAACAATGATTGTATAGAAGACAGACCATCGTCTGACAGCATCACAACACCATTTGGGCTGTCATCCATGGGATTCTGAAAAACTTTGTACAAGTCAACTTAGGCTGGTCCCATCACCTTTGCAATTTAGCAGCAAATTTGGGGATTTCACTCCATAGAGCAACTGTAAATAGCAAAAACACACAAAAAAGATCTTGGAAAGAGATCAAAAGATCTCTCAAAGATCTTGGAAAAAGCATGAAGAACTGCAGGGCTGTGGAGTCAGAGTCAGAGTCGTGGAGTTGGTGTCTATTTTGGTGGTGTCACGCTGCAGCTATGCAGGTAACTGCACCTTCCACTAGATGGCAATAGAGTGGAAGGATAGTAGCAAGTCTGCAAGAGCACATGTGCAGTGCTCCAGCGAAGCTACCACCAGGTGGCAGCAGAATAGTCAAACAAGCCGAGTGAAAACCTAGACTGTTACGCAATACAAAGGGAAAACACAAGCAAAGAGTCAGTGGCGAGCCAAAGAGTCAAAACCAGACAAAAGGCAGAAGTACCAGGGACCAGGGGCAAAGTCAAGTCAGAGTCAAACACGAGTCAAACACCAAGAAATCCAAAATCAATCAGGAAACATAAGACAGGACGGGCAGGGAAGGAGGAAGAGACACTGGCAAGGTCAGAAAGTGCAGCAGGACCAATCAGGGTACTACCAGAGTCAGATACTCACGCCATAGGAAGAAAATATAACCGACAGCACCTGCAGGATGCAACAGAGCTAAATAGCAAACCTGAACCCAGAATAAGGCAAAGTTAACCCTTGACATGATCAGCCCGGGAAAAGGGCAGACAGGACTCAAAACCCAGACTGGATCATGACAGGTGGAGTGGAGGTCGGTATAAAATGGACAGACTCCTACAATATATAATACATTGGGTACAGTAGCACAGTGCAGGATGAGCTGTAAATTAAGAAGTGCTGAAAAGGTTTTCGTAATAATTTGGGAAAGTTATGAAATGTCCTATAAATGTCTGTTTGCTGGGTTGTCACAGCTCGTGGATCAGCACCGCACTACAATACTTTTGGAACATTGCCAATTGTAATGCCACTTTAAGACGACACGATCTGTTGAAGGGCCATTGGGTCAGTTGTGGTGCTGACAAACATCAATTGGATGCACAAATTCTTGTTTCTTACTTGTTTATTCTGATGCAAATCAATATGTCCATGAATTAATAATGGGCAGGTTGCTCTCTTAGAATCTGATCATTAAATTCCTGTTTATTTTATCCATTTATTTATGTACCTTGCTTACGATGAGATACATTTCATAACAGTCTTTGGACTCTAGGTGCCCTTTATGGAGGTGAATTGCTGACAATGTCAGTAATCGCTTCTCATCCCTGTACACGGGCCTGATCAATCATGCCTGACGTCCCAAAAATGCGAGACAGACAAGTGGCTTTAAGATCATTGACAAGTGGCTGAAATGTAAATGGCAGAGCCCAGCGTCCCGAGAACACCCTCCGGGCAGAATAACTGATGACACAGCCAAAATGTCATGATATGTATAGCAAAAATATTTTTCAGCAAAATTTATCAATTTCTTCAAAATAGGGACAGTAGGACATAAGTGATCAAAACTTTTTTGGGTGAATGGACAAGTGTAATTTTGAGTGTTCACGTACAGGCCAGCCTGGGGTGTCTCAACTAGAGTTGAGGGAATGTTTTAAAGTTTGGTTCCCATTACGATCGGCAGCGAATATTGTTTTTGCATTATTTTCCGAACGTCATTGGAAGTAGAAATTACCGAAAACGTTCAGAACCGATCAAACATAAATTCGGCACAAATAGGGTACCAATATGACATGAATAGGGCGAATTCAGATTTGGCGACCGATTCCGAACATATTCGCTCCACTCTAGTCTGTACCTCATCAGTCTTTGCATGCCTGTGAGGCACGGTCAGTCCATAAATAACAGATGTCTGAATTCAGCCTTACAGACAAGTTCCACCATAATTACGGTACCAGCTGATCACAGAGGCTTCCAGTAACAGGACATCTACAGTTGTGGCCAAAAGTATTAACACCCCTGCAATTCTTTCAGATAATACTCAGTTTCTTCCTGAAAATGATTGCAATCACAAATTCTTTGGTATTATTATCTTCATTTAATTTGTCTTAAATGAAAAAACACAAAAGAGAATGAAGCAAAAAGCAAAACATTGATCATTTCAGACAAAACTCCAAAAATGGTCCAGACAAAAGTATTGGCACCCTCAGCCCAATACTTGGTTGCACAACCTTTAGCCAAAATAACTGCGACTAACCGCTTCCGGTAACCATCAATGAGTTTCTTACAATGCTCTGCAGGAATTTTAGACCAATCTTCTTTGGCAAACTGCTCCAGGTCCCTGATATTTGAAGGGTGCCTTCTCCAAACTGCCATTTTTAGATCTCTCCACAGGTGTTCAATGGGATTCAGGTCTGGACTCATTGCTGGCCACCTTAGAAGTCTCCAGTGCTTTCTCTCAAACCATTTTCTAGCGCTTTTTGAAGTGTGTTTTGGGTCATTGTCCTGCTGGAAGACCCATGACCTCTGAGGGAGACCCAGCTTTCTCACACTGGGCCCTACATTATGCTGCAAAATTTGTTGGTAGTCTTCAGACTTCATAATGCCATGCACACGGTCAAGCAGTCCAGTGCCAGAGGCAGCAAAACATCAGGGAACCTCCGCCATGTTTGACTGTAGGGACCGTGTTCTTTTCTTTGAATGCCTCTTTTTTTCTCCTGTAAACTCTATGTTGATGCCTTTGCCCAAAAAGCTCTACTTTTGTCTCATCTGACCAGAGAACATTCTTCCAAAACGTTTAGGCTTTTTCAGGTAAGTTTTGTCAAACTCCAGCCTGGCTTTTTTATGTCTCGGGGTTAGAAGTGGGGTCTTCCTGGGTCTCCTACCATACAGTCCCTTTTCATTCAGACGCTGATGGATAGTACGGGTTGACACTGTTGTACCCTCGGACTGCAGGGCAGCTTGAACTTGTTTGGATGTTAGTCTAGGTTCTTTATCCAACATCCGCACAATCTTGCGCTGAAATCTCTTGTCACTTTTTCTTTTCCGTCCACATCTAGGGAGGTTAGCCACGGTGCCATGGGCTTTAAACTTCTTGATGACACTGCGCACGGTAGACACAGGAACATTCAGGTCTTTGGAGATGGACTTGTAGCCTTGAGATTGCTCGTGCTTCCTCACAATTTGGTTTCTCAAGTCCTCAGACAGTTCTTTGGTCTTCTTTCTTTTCTCCATGCTCAATGTGGTGCACACAAGGACACAGGACAGAGGTTGAGTCAACTTTAATCCATGTCAACTGGCTGCAAGTGTGATTTAGTTATTGCCAACACCTGTTAGGCGCCCAGGTAAGTTACAGGTGCTGTTAATTACACAAATTAGGGAAGCATCACATGATTTTTCGAACAATGCCAATACTTTTGTCCACCCCCTTTTTTATGTTTCGTGTGGAATTATATCCAATTTGGCTTTAGGACAATTCTTTTTGTGTTTTTTCATTTAAGACAAATTAAATGAAGATAATAATAACAAAGAATTTGTGATTGCAATCATTTTCAGGAAGAAACTGGGTATTATCTGACAGAATTGCAGGGGTGTTAATACTTTTGGCCATGACTGTAGCTCCCTTCCGATATAGATTGTCGAAAGACCAGCAACTGTGAGCCCAGAGCAGAGCATGCTAGTGTCACATGTTAAAAGGGAATCTGCGAGCCCCAAAATGCCCAGAGACCCAAATGAGGACGTTTTTTGTGCCTTTTATACTACTGGATCAATGAAGATGTGAGTACAAGCCATTTGGACTGTTTTCATTAAATTGCCTCCATTCTGCAGAAAACACACCAAAGTGCATCGTTCCACCCAGTTCCACTTTTGCATGCAGCTACTTTCCTCTACTTTGATTGAGAGCCCAGACCGTACCGACTAAGTGCATTTATACTGCCTGACTAACAGCCATTAATCAACTGCGGAGTGGCTGATTAACAGTAGAGTGAATTTCTTCGGGTCCCCGCTTATTCTGCAAGCTATAGCGCTTGCTGAATAAGCTGCAGAGGGAACTTTGATAGATACATGGAGCGTGCCGGCTGGTCGGTGCCGCAACAAACAGGCTCTCCATGCATGTGTTGTCACAGTGACACAGCCGCGACACATGCAACTGCGGCGCCGATCAGCCAGCACGCTCGCTCCATGAATCCGGGACCCCTCTGCAGCTTATAAGCAGGGACCCGAAGAAATTCGCTCAACTCTCAAGCTTTAGTCACACTAAACGACTTACCAACGATCACAATCAGCGATACGACCTGGCCGTGATCGTTGGCAAGTTGTTGTGTGGTCGCTGGGGAGCTGTCACACAGACAGCTCTCTCCAGCGACCAACGATCGGGGGAACGACCTCGGCATCGTTGAAACTGTCTTCAACGATGCCGAAGTACCCCTGCAGCACCCGGGTAACCAGGGTAAACATCGGGTTACTAAGTGCAGGGCCGCGCTTAGTAACCCGATATTTACCCTGGTTACCATTGTAAAAGTTTAAAAAAAAAAAAAAAAAAAACACACACACACTACATACATTCTGATGTCTGTCACATCCCCCGCCATCGTCCACAGGGTCTGCGTCACCGCTGTGCTCTGCTTTACGGCCGGCGCTGACGCAGTCAGTGCAGGGAAGCTCTCGGCCGGAGCGTGTGCATTAGCAGCGCTCCTGCCGAAAGCAGTTTTAACCCTGTGGACGCCGGGGGACGTGACAGACATCAGAATGTGAGTATGTACGGTTTTTTACTTTTACAAGGTTGAAGGAAGACTTTAAAGGCCATGTTCACACATTCCCGATTTTCCTGCTGTTTTTTCTGCACTAAAAACCGCAGCACTTGGCAGAAAACGCAGGTGCGTTTTTTGGTACGTTTTTTAGTGCGGTTTTTTATGCAGTTTTCTCTGCAGAGTCTGTGTGTTTTCTAGGAAGTTTTTTTAGGGTTAAAATGGCTGAAAATACCCTAACCCTACCCCTAACCCTAGTTCTAACTGTAGTGGGGGAAAAGAAAAAAAAAATTCTTTATTTTATTATTGTTACTACCTATGGGGGTGATAAAGGGGGGGGGGGGGGGGAGTCATTTACCTTTTTTTTTTATTATTTTGACCACTGTGAGGTTATCACAGTGATCAAAATGTGCCTGGCTGGAACGAATCTGCCGGCCGATTCGGCGGGCGCACTGCGCATGCGCCCGCCATTTTGGAAGACGGCGGCGCCCAGGGAGAGGACGGACACCGGGAGGCCCGGTAAGTATAAGGGGGGGGGAGATGAGGGCACGGGGGGGGGGGGGGGGGCATTGGGGCACGGGGGGACAGCCACACTCCGCCCACGCACTTCCTGCTGCAGCGGTTCTGCACCACAAACCGCAGAAAACCCGCAGATATTTTTTTCGTCTGCGGGTTTTACTGCGGGTTTGACCCTCACAATGAAGGTCAATGGGTGCAGAACCGCTGCAGTTCCGCACAAAGAAGTGACATGGTCCTTTTTTACCGCAGCTATTCAGCGCGGCTTTAGAACATTTCCGCAATGTGGGCACAGCGGTTCCTGTTTTCCATAGGGTACATTGTACTGTACCCTGCATGGAAAACAGCTGCGGACCCGCAGCGGCAAAATCGCGGCGGTTCCGCAGTAAAAAACGCATTGTGTGAACATGGCCTTAGTCCAACCTGCCCTAACCAGCCCTAACATGTTGATCCACGGGAAGGCAAAAAAAAAACCCATGTGGCTAAGAGTAAGCTCCACTTTGGGGAAAAAAATTCCTTCCCGACTCCACATACGGCAATCAGACTAGCTCCCTGGATCAACGCCCTAACAAGGAATCTAGTATATATACCCTGTAACATTATACTTTTCCAGAAAGGCATCCAGTCCCCTCTTAAATTTAAGTAATGAATCACTCATTACAACATCATACGGCAGAGAGTTCCATAGTCTCACTGCTCTTACAGTAAAGAATCCGCGTCTTATTATGCTTAAACCTTTTTTCCTCCAGACGTAGAGGATGCCCCCTTATCCCTGTTTCAGGTCTATGATTAAAAAGATCATCAGAAAGGTCTTTGTACTGTCCCCTCATATATTTATACATTAACATAAGATCACCCCTTAGGGTACCGTCACACTATACGATTTACCTACGATCACGACCAGCGATATGACCTGGCCGTGATCGTAGGTAAATCGTAGTGTGGTCGCTGGGGAGCTGTCACACAGACAGCTCTCCAGCGACCAACGATGCCGAGGACCCTGGGTAACCAGGGTAAACATCGGGTAACTAAGCGCAGAACCGCGCTTAGTAACCCGATGTTTACCCTGGTTACAAGCGTAAAACTAAAAAAAAACAAACAGCACATACTTACATCTGGTGTCCGTCACGTCCCTTGCCGTCTGCTTCCCGCACTGTGACTGCCGGCCGTAAAGTGAAAGTGAAAGCACGTCACCGCTGTGCTCTGCTTTCACTTTACGGCCGGCAGTCACAGTGCGGGAAGCAGACGGCAAGGGACCTGACGGACACCAGAATGTAAGTATGTGCTGTTTGTTTTTTTTTAGTTTTACGCTTGTAACCAGGGTAAACATCGGGTTACTAAGCGCGGCCCTGCGCTTAGTTACCCGATGTTTACCCTGGTTACAAGCGAACGCATCGCTGGATCGCATCACTAGATCGGTGTCACACACACCGATCTAGCGATGACAGCGGGAGATCCAGCGATGAAAGAAAGTTCCATACGATCTGCTACGATGTACGATTCTCAGCAGGATCCCTGATCGCTGCTGCGTGTCAGACACAGCGATATCGTAACGATATCGCTGGAACGTCACGAATCGTACCGTCGTAGCGATCGAAATGGTATAGTGTGACGGTACCCTTAGTCTTCGTTTTTCCAAATTAAATAGCCCCAAGTGTAATAACCTATCTTGGTATTGCATATACCACATGTGTTCAAACAGAAATAGAAGACTTCCAGCACAGGAATCCTTTTTCAGTAAATATTCTCTTTAAACATCTTCAGCGATAAAAAAACATCATGGGGTCCTACTGTGGTGCCACAGGGTCCTGCTCATCACAGTGACATTGCTTTCCTCATGTGGAGAGTGATGTTATGCTTGGAAGTGATGAAGGATATCTCTATCAGGTAATCACAATGCACACAACATGTTCACACTCCAGACCACATGGGGGAGCTTTTGATCTATAGTGGTTTGGAGGGAAAGGGAGTTCAGTTTCAGAGAGTTCCTGTCAAAGACAGAGGAGAGTGCAGACCGACAGTGTCAGAAGGTCTGAAGGGGCCCTGTAGTCTGAAGTATTACAGCCTCTGGAGAAAGAGATACAGAAGGAAAGGACATCGTTCAGTGAGCGTGAAGGAGAGCGAAGCACAGGAGAGTGATATCAGGGGAGACCAGCTGCAAACGAGCTGCCTCCCTCTGAAGCGCAGATAACCAGTAGCTGGAATACCGAGGTTGTAAGGGACTCTACGACTTACAGCAGAGACCGGCAGGACAGCTGAACTGCAAGTTACATGTCCGCCACACACACCTTAAAACACAGTAAAACAGAGCCCAGAGCGTGATAGAGTCCCTGTAAAAAGGCTTGAGTTACCTGTCATAGAGGTATTGTCCTATCCTATATGGGGGACAGAGAAGAACAGTGAGGACCTTATCTGAATCCATAGGCAGTAAGGGACTACAACATCACCGCGCTAGAGGAAGGCTTTTAACTCCACCTGGTAAAGGGGAAATCTGGATTCGCTTCCAAGCCGGCCTCTGCCTGCCCTGCGATCTGGTACCTTGGACTGTGGCTGCATGAAGTCTTCAGTAAACCAGGTAAAGAGACTGCAAACCTGTGTCCCCGTTCTTTACTGCGCCATTCACCATCTTCCATCTACACACCGGGAGCCCTGGGGACCTACTTCACCTGTGGGAAGTTATACCATCTAGCTGCCATAACATCACCCCAGAGGACCCCTTAAAGCAGCTTCGGTCCCCACTGACCGAATACCACAGGTGGCGTCACAAACAAACTTTATTCATGGGCGCCCAGGGCCACGGACCGGGTCACCACCGTGACATCCCCCTGTGAACACCGGACCCGGTACCGGGTACCCCATGGCCCTGGCGGGCGACTCACTACCCATAGGCCTGACGCGTCTCGGACCCAGTAAAAGTAAAAGTCTCCCTACTCAAAGGCTACCGAGAATGGTCGTTCGTAGAGAGAGTTAGTGAAAATATGGTAGATTAGCACATCTCATTCCATCAACCTCAATAGTGGTCAGTGGACGGGAGCTGGAGCACCGCTTCTTACCTGCCAACATCCATGGCTTTTCTTTCTGAGTAGCCTGCCTTGCAAGACAACACATCGCAATGATGTTGCACTGGGCCAGTTAATCAAAAGAAGAGCTACGGTTGCCAAATTTACTTATTTTTCTTCTGAAAAGTTTATAAAATGGAAAAAAAAAAAAAATCCACCCATAATATGGAGACTTTGGAAAACCTCAATATATAATTATAATTCTGATAATTATGGCTGTGGAGTCAGAGTTGTGGAGTCGGTATAAAATGGAATGACTCAAATATTATACATTAATTGGGTTCAGTAGTTCAGTGCAGGATGTGCTGTAAATGTTTGGCAAGAATTTGGGAAAGTTATGAAATGTCCTATAAATGTCTGGTGTGTTCCTGATCTGGGCTTTTAGTTGATATGAATCTGTACTGCACTTTATGTACATGCTCAGTAGTGACCAGTGCTGTGGGGTTGTAGAGGAGATGAATCTGTGCTGCACTCTATGTACATGCTCAGTAGTGACCAGCACTGTGGAGTCGTATATGAGATGAATCTGTGCTGCACTTTATGTACATGCTCAGTAGTGACCAGCGCTGTGGGGTCGTAGATGAGATGAATCTGTGCTGCACTTTATGCACATGCTCAGTAGTGACCAGCACTGTGGAGTCGTATATGAGATGAATCTGTGCTGCACTTTATGTACATGCTCAGTAGTGACCAGCGCTGTGGGGTCGTAGATGAGATGAATCTGTGCTGCACTTTATGTACATGCTCAGTAGTGATCAGTGCTATGGAGTCATATATGAGATGAATCTGTGCTGCATTTTATGTACATGCTCAGTAGTGATCAGTGCTGTGGAATTGTAGATGAGATGAATCTGTGCTGCACTTTATGTACATGTTCAGTAGTGACCAGTGCTGTGGGGTCGTAGATGAAATGAATCTGTGCTGTACTTTATGTACATGCTCAGTAGTGATCAGTGCTATGGAGTCGTATATGAGATGAATCTGTGCTGCATTTTATGTACATGCTCAGTAGTGACCAGCGCTGTGGAGCTGTATATGAGATGAATCTGTGCTGCACTTCATGTACATGCTCAGTAGTGACCAGTGCTGTGGGGTCGTAGATGAGATGAATCTGTGCTGCACTTTATGTACATGCGCAGTAGTGATCAGGGCTATGGAGTCGTATATGAGATGAATCTGTGCCGCATTTTATGTACATGCTCAGTAGTGACCAGTGCTGTGGAATTGTAGATGAGATGAATCTGTGCTGCACTTTATGTACATGCTCAGTAGTGACCAGTGCTGTGGAGTCGTAGTGGAGATGAATCTGTACTGCACTTTATGTACATGCTCAGTAGTGACCAACGCTGTGGAGTTGTAGATGAGATGAATCTGTACTGCACTTTATGTACATGCTCAGTAGTGACCAACGCTGTGGAGTTGTAGATGAGATGAATCTGTACTGCACTTTATGTACATGCTCAGTAGTGACCAGTGCTGTGGAGTTGTAGATGAGATGAATCTGTGCTGCACTTTATGTACATGCTCAGTAGTGACCAACGCTGTGGGGTCGTAGTGGAGATGAATCTGTGCTGCACTTTATGTACATGCTCAGTAGTGACCAGTGCTGTGGGGTCGTAGTGGAGATGAATCTGTGCTGCACTTTATGTACATGCTCAGTAGTGACCAGTGCTGTGGGGTCGTAGTGGAGATGAATCTGTGCTGCACTTTATGTACATGCTCAGTAGTGACCAGTGCTTTAGAGATGGAGTTGGAGTCCAAGTATTTTTGACGGGCTAGGGCAAAAAAGTGGCCTATTTTTACGGATTGTCTTGGAATTTCTGGACCGTTGGTAACCCTGGAGTCACGGGTGTCAGCAGGTAGACGGAGGTACTCTAGCTCCTGTCCCGAGTGCACACACAGCACTCTACAAATGCAACAATTCCTAAAGTGAACAGTGATATTTATAGGGATTAAGTCCATTACATAGCACTTCGGTTAGTTTAGCTTTGTAGCCGACAGACATCCTTTAATCACACTCCAATGGAAATCAATAGTAATATGTTATGCAACCAATTCGCTTTGGGCATTGCAACAAAAATAACCTCTGACGCTTGGACTAACAGTTGCAAGCTGAATTATTACACTTTAATTAGAACAGTGACTTTTTCTCCCCAGTAGCAATGTACCACTAACAATGGACAAATCTGCTGTCCGCAAGGGAAAATCGTCCATCTGAGGTGTAGAGGGTATTAGTAGTCTGCGGTCCCATAGTGTGACTGCAGTCTTATAACTTAGACCGGACAATACCTTTAAAATTACTATAAAGTCATGTTCACACCTAAGGAGAAAAAAAAAAAAAAAAAAAAACAACAAGCAAATGTCTGTTTCTCTTGCATGGTAACCTTCACATGGATGTGTGCCTGCCGCCCTAGTCACTCCATTGAGATGAGTTGCAATACTAGGCATATCCTGTGAACAGCTGTGGCGCTGTTTAAAGGTTTGTACAGAATAAGAGAAAAGTGGCTGCTTTCTACCATAGAGGCCAGGATCACGCTAAACTACAGTATAATGATTGCACAGAAGTCACCCATGGCAACCAGACTGCTCAATTGTCTAAGCTGAATAGTTAGAACTAAAGCTTATTAGTGGTCATGGAAACCGATGCATCATCTGCGTTAAGGTACCGTCACACTTTAGCGACGCTGCAGCGATACCGACAACGATCCGGATCGCTGCAGCGTCGCTGTTTGGTCGCTGGAGAGCTGTCACACAGACCGCTCTCTCCAGCGACCAACGATCCCGAGGTCCCCGGTAACCAGGGTAAACATCGGGTTACTAAGCGCAGGGCCGCGCTTAGTAACCCGATGTTTACCCTGGTTACCATCGTTAAAGTAAAAAAAACAAGCGCTACATATTTACCTACCGCTGTCTGTCCCCGGCGCTCTGCTTCTCTGCTCTGGCTGTCAGCACAGCGGCCGGAAAGCAGAGCGGTGACGTCACCGCTCTGCTTTCCGGCTGCCCGGCGCTCACAGCCAGAGCAGAGAAGCAGAGCGCCGGGGACAGACAGAGGTAGGTAAATATGTAGCGCTTGTTTTTTTTACTTTAACGATGGTAACCAGGGTAAACATCGGGTTACTAAGCGCGGCCCTGCGCTTAGTAACCCGATGTTTACCCTGGTTACCAGCGAAGACATCGCTGAATCGGCGTCACACACGCCGATTCAGCGATGTCAGCGGGACCTCAACGATCAAAAAATGGCCCAGGCCATTCCGACACGAGCAGCGATCTCACAGCAGGGGCCTGATCGCTGCTACGTGTCACACATAGCGAGATCGCTACTGAGATCGCTGTTGCGTCACAAAACTTGTGACTCAGCAGCGATCTCGCTATGTGTGACGGGGCCTTTAGAGTTTATCCATAAAGCTCTAGAGATGGCAGAAAACAAACATGCTGCTAACAGTTTGTCGGAATTTCAACATTTCACTAATAAAAATATATATCACGATTATTTTTTTCATTAATCTGTTCTTTGTTTGATTATGTGAGCACCCATTTTATGACCTTTATTTATTTTACTGAGGCAGAGCAATTAGTAGTGATTTAGATTTACAGGGACTTATTTTTTTCCTGCTACTAACGTACGGCATGCATAATTTATTTCATATATTGCATCCCCCATACAGTTATAAAGGACCTTTGGGGGGCATTTCAACATTTAGATTTCATTTATCCGATCTACCCAGTAACTGGGGCTGGTTTATCAGCTACAGGAGAAATTCAGACTCCTAGCTAGATAGCAAAGCGGAGTTTCCTAGGACAGTCATTATTGTATACAGCGCCAGTGACCAGGAAGGCAGACAAAGTAATTAATCATCTGTGCCTTTTCTATGGGGAGTCCGGCTGTGTCTGGCAGCTAGCTCCCCACTCCCACAGATGCATACAGCTGTTCTAGTACGTAGTAATGTTTTAGAACAGAGTAGAACACAAACCGTCTGGACATTAAGGGTATGTGCACACGTTGCGGTTTTTACTGCGGATCCGCAGCGTTTTTGACGCTGCGGATCCGCAGCAGTTTTCCATGCGGTGTACAGTACCATGTTAACCTATGGAAAACAAAAAACGCTGTGCACATGCTGCGGAAAAAACGCACGGAAACGCTACGGTTTATTTTCCGCAGCATGTCAATTCTTTGTGCGGAATCCGCAGCGGTTTAACACCTGCTCCATATTAAAAAAAAAAACAAAAAAAAAAACGCAGGTGTAAAACCGCAGTAGAATCCGCACAAAAACCGCAGAAGATCCGCGATAAATCCGCAGGAAAAATGCAGTGTTTTTGCCCTGCGGATTTATCAAAATCAGTGCGGAAAAATCCGCATACCAGTCCGCAGCGTGTGCACATAGCCTTATAGTCCATATGCAGTCTGGAATTAGTTAAATACCTAACATTTTTCATGTTTTTCTACTTTTTGCATCAATTTTTTTTTTTTTGAATTGTCAAAATTCAAGACATCTTCATTGCAACTTCGACAAGATTTTATTTTTGTTACTGGTTCAACTTTCACATACAGAAGACTTCCGAATACTTATTTTACTATTTTTCTTTTTAATCCTCCTACATACCTCACCTTGTACATAGAAAAAAAAAATGTTCTACCTATCAAAATTAGGGGACTTAACCCCGCAATCTTTTAACTGGCTAGAGGATACACCAATACCTCTGTAATACTGCCTAGGTGACGTGGCCAGCGCTGTCTGCAGCACCGGCGAGATTCATCATCCAGAATCTGAGCCTACTATTGTTACACAGATTCTATGCACGCACAATCCCCACATTTTAGGCTAAGGTCACACGAGCGCATTACTTTTATTTAAAAAAAACAAACAAACAAAAAAAAAAAACCAACAAAAACGCTCATCTGAACAGCCCAATTTGATGACATTGGTCCAAGTGCTGTATGATTTTTCCTACGGACAGCCCTAAAAATGAATATCCAGGAAAATATGGTCATGCGAACTTAACCTAAGGGCTAAACCAGATGAGTATTACATGAACAAGTGCTAATTAGTGATGAGCTAATGCTCGAATCAGGTGTTATCTGAGCATGCTCAGGTGCTAACCAAGTGTCTTCAGAGTGCTCAAAAAAAATACGTTCGAGACCCCGTGGCTGCATGTCTCGCAGCTGTTAAACAGCCGCAACACATGCCCCTTTGTTAGGCATTCCCTGGGTGTGTGTCGGCTAACAGCCACGAGACATGCAGCTGCGGGGACTCAAACATACTTTTCTAGCACACCGAAGACTAGCAACTGAGCCTGCTCATATAACACCTTATCACAGCATGTTCGCTCATCACTAGTGCTAACTTTTTTTTTTTTTTTTTTTTTTTAAGCTGTCAATCCAGTTGGAAAAAATAAAATAAGGTAAATTAAGAGATATCTGCGATTCTAACTCGACTCATATTCATGCATCTCACAAATGAACAATGGATCAGGCATGTTAGAACATAACATACCTGATCCTGCTTATTTCAAAACATGGATGTCAGATAATGGAACGGTCAGACGTCCACCCAAGCACATTAGTTCATCAGCCAAAAATTCCAATATTTGACCAAAAGGGTTATCTTCTCTTAGAATATCATGGCAACTGGCCAGGATAGGTTGGAGCATTCTGACCTCTGAGGGTCTAACCTCTGGAGGTCACACGGATCCTGAAAATAGAGGAACCAAGGACTCCATCATTTCTCCTGTACAGCTCATTACTGTCCCATGGCTGCTGTTGTCCATCAAAGTTAAGACGACCGTCCATTTTATTTTACAACTCTATAGGTTTACTATAAAGCAATACTCATGCAATGTCAGAATTTATTTGATCAGCGTTTCCAGTCTCAAATGTAAGAATTAATGGCTCCTTGGGCTCAGCAGCTGCTTTACCGCGTGGTCCTCCTCATAAGACGCAGCAGATCGCACCCCCATCTGCACAGCCGACCATTATAACCCTGCTCTACATTTTCTCTCTTTCTAGCCCCTCGGGACAAATTGCTGATCCAGGATTAATATTGGCTTTCACCTTCTCCTGCTCATTAGCAACAGTTGTCTTGCCAGCTTTCAGCTCCACGCAACAGACCAGCATGTGCAACTCCTTCCTTGCCCTCCGAACTCATCACCTATTATAAATTGCGTTCCTTCATTTAAGAAGAGATCTCGCATGACTGCAGGCTATCGATATTAATTAAAAATGTGTTCTCAAACATAAAATTAATTGTTCAATTAGTTTTGTGACAACGGAAGGCCTTGTTCTTGGTGCCCGTGAGTAGCCAAAGCCCTCGTACCGGAACATCTATAGACATAGTGGTCGATTTACTAAACTACTTCTGCTACAATTATGGCTTAATTCTGGCAAAAAATGAACATAACTTGTACCATATTTATTTGCTTTAGAAAAAGCTTTTAACACATGTTCAACAAGCGACCATGACCTATCGGGAAGAGGTGGAAAGTCGTGGCTGGAATTGGAATCCCGCGCACCGATAAAGCTCCATAATGTAGCAAACCAAAAATGGCTAACTAATAGGTGGTGCAAACTTAGACTAGACTTTGTAAGGGAAGAGTCAGACTGATGCATAACATGACGGGGATGGCAACGCAATGTTCGGACTGGCAGTTCTCTCCTGACCTGAACATGGCAGCGTGTATTTCTATGCAGCTGTCGGGAGAGACGCTGGCCAGTCCGAGCATTGTGTTGCCATCCCCGTCCAAGTTAAACGACCATCTGACTCTTCTCTTAGAATGTCTAGTCTAAGTTTGCACCACCTATTAGTCAGCTAACTTTGGTTTTCTTGCAAACGTAGACTAGACGTTCTATGGGAAGAGTCAGACTCAGATGAGGATGGCAATGCAATGCTCGGACTGGCCAACAGCTCTCCCGACAACTGTATAGAGATACGTGCTGTCATGCTTGGGTCAGGAAACACAACGGTCAGTCCGAGCATTGTGTTTCCATCCCCATCCAAGTTATACAGCCATCTGACTCTTCCCCAAGGGCGTTTAATTTTTTAGGAGCCAGTTTGATAGAAGTCAGGACATTTCCAGACTGTCTTTTGGAATGTCTTAACAGCTTCAGGTTTCTAAATCCCCAAGAAGTTATAAGAACTAAGCTGACCGTTCATCAGGCATTTTCTGCTTTGATGCCGCTGCATACATCATGATACAACTCAATGGGAAGTGTGTAGGCCTTTAAGTCTACTTCACCACAGCCATTTACTGAGGTATGCTCAGAAAATGTATGCTAAAATCACTTTTGTTACTTTGCAACCATTATATTTCTATACATGACCTCCAAAGTAGAGGAAACAAGACAACACATGTCCCCCCCCCCCCCACCCCATCATTATGGTTGCATATTACTAGTGATATAACAGATTTATCTGTTTGATCGCAAGTAAGGCAACAATGTTGAAGCTCAGTGAAACCCTTGGAGGCCTCACATTCGCCTATTTGTCTTAGATTGCAAGAGCGTAATGAATGGACGGCCTGTTTGCATTGTGCCGCTTCCAGTAATAGAATAGCTGACATAGTTAATTGGTGAAATTCATCTATGTGAACTGGACTTTGCGAAAGTTCAATGCTCTCCACTCCAGGGTCACCGGGCATCCTGCAGGACCAGCTGTCATGTTCAGGAGGGCTAGAAGCTCTAAAGGCTAGATTCACTTGTAGAGTTTTTTTTTTTAACTAAGGAATTGGTGAGATCTGAATCATATGTGGAGCTTAGTAAAATAGTAACCCCAATGTGGACCACTCAGGCCGGGAGCCCATGATCCAGAACTAGCAGAGCTTTGGACACAGCATATGTTCACTCCATCCAAAGTGCTGCCTTCTATGGAACGGAGGTGAATCCGCATAGTTCAGTGAACACTTTAAAAATGTATCTGTTTGCACCAAGAAATTGGCGTTTCAAAGTCCAATTGGTGGGAATCGAACCATAGTGAAGCCCATTGATGACTACAGAAAAGTGGGGAAACACTGCACCAATTCTCCAGTTGGCTATGCTGAGCTTTTTCCATGTGGTCCTATGTTCTAACTGATTGGGCCAAGACGAAAATGGCAGAAGATAAGGGCTCTAGGGTCGGGTGCCCACGATCCGGAACTAGCAGTGCATGTTCGCTGCGTCTAAAGCGCTGCCTTCTATTGAACGCAAGTAAATCCACGTGCGGATTTACCGCATCCAATACATTCTATTGGAGAAATTTCTCTTGTGGAGACTAGCGTCTCCGCAAGAGGAATTGACATGCTGCAGTCTTGATAGATGAGTCGCATGCGCATGTCAGTGACCGCGGGTGACTATGGACGCACAGTATGTGCCCACGGATCAGGAATTGCTGCGGGTTTGACACTACGTATTCATGCTGTGTCAAACCCGCAGCGACCACATCACTCGGAGACTGACATGTGGCGCTTCTATCAAGACCGCAGCATGTCATTTTCTTTTGCGTAGACGCTAGTTTCCACAAAAGAAATGTCACCAATAGAAATGTATCGGACGCAGTAAATCCGCATAGTTCAGTGAACACAGAGGAGTCACCTGCGTTCAATAGAAGGCAGCGCTTTGGACACAGCGAACATACGCTATTGCTCGGTGGTGCGCAGAATTTATAGACTTTCTATTTCCTATTTAGCCCATGCCCACCACTCCAGTGATCAGTAACATGCATATGTTATAGTGGGCCAAACCCTTTAAATAATAATATGGCAGACACACTGCAACATGATCCACATGAATGTTAACAGTAGTAACCAGGCAAGTATAACTGTTATGGGTACCTTCCCGTAACGAAAAATGTTACCAGTTTGCATTTTTCCGGAAGCATCACTAAACAGGTACAATCTGCTTCAGACACAACAACTCTTTGAAGATGAGTCATATGAGATCATCGATCTACAGATAGAATTATGACATCACCACTCAACATTTTTACTCGTACAATATAAAGTAATTCCACAGGTTATTTCATGCTACTTGATATATAAAGAGAACGCTAAAGGCCACCATACACCATAGATGGTCAACCCAACTCCCTCATACACAGGAGCACAGTGTTCTCTATGAGAGAGATGCAGTCAGAATCATCTGGCTGTGGCTTATTGACATAGGGGAAAAAAAAACAAAAAACGAGGCGTGTCAGTTGGAAATGCAACAGAGCCCCCATACACAGATGGATTGCTGAAAAAAAAAACAAAAATCAGTGGGTTTGGACATCATCTAGTGTGAGGGTCTGTAAGCATATTCAGGATTAATTATATGATTTTTGCATTATCAAGTTTTTTGGATTGCTTAAAGCAAGGGTGGACTCCGATGTGGTGCATTTACAGCAGTCTCCGCGTCTCCTATGTGGTGCATATACAGCAGTCTCCGCGTCTCCTATGTGGTGCATATACAGCAGTCTCCGCGTCTCCTATGTGGTGCATATACAGCAGTCTCCGCGTCTCCTATGTTGTGCATATACAGCAGTCTCCGCGTCTCCTATGTGGTGCATATACAGCAGTCTCCGCGTCTCCTATGTGGTGCATATACAGCAGTCTCCGCGTCTCCTATGTGGTGCATATACAGCAGACTTCGCACTGCATGAGTTCTATAAATGTTATGTGAGCTGTGATGAATTTCCCACTGTGGGGAGATCTGCAAAGTAATATGCATTATGCATTTGTGTTCCGAACAATTTATTTCTGAAAGTTATTTTCAAAACTTATAACAAAGAGTCAACTACGCTCGCTCCAGACCACCTAACACGCGTCTCAAAGAAGTGAGTTCCAGCCATATTCACACCTCATTTTATATTAAAAGGGGTTCTCCAGGACTTTAATATTGACCTATCCTAAGGATCGGCCATCAAAGTCTGATCGTGGGGGTTCGACACCTGGCACAACACCGATCAGTTATTCCCGGTGGAGGCCAGAACTGCTCAGATAGCTCCGTTGACTGTATATAGTGGCTGCGGCTGGGTACTATCCATCCGCCCCCTACTCAGATCCATAGGGGGCATTCGTGCAGTACTCGCCCGTGGCCACCATGTCACGGACAAACCTGTATTGTTCAGCTCCATAACTAAGCAATTCCTGCTGCCGCCGACACTGGGGACAGCTGATCGGCCCGTGGTGCCGGGAGTCGCACGTCCACGATCAGATAGTCTAAGGATAGGCCAATGTTAAAGTCCCGGACAAACCCTTTTATTAGCTCCAGTTTGCATTAAAAATATAAAATATACTGTACTTCCTTCCAGGCCCATTGCCATTCCTCCAATGTCCGTGCTGTGTCCCTTGGTGGGACACGTGACGACCACTGCAAGAATTAGAGACCGGTGATCGGCTGCAGCCTGTTCTGTCAAACTGCAACAGTCACTTGACATTGTAATGTAAATGTAACATGAACACAGAGCAAAGAGCAGAGGAACGATGTCTGTCCAGAGGTTTTCATAACTCACACTTGCCCTCCAGTCCCGGATCTGAAACCAGAGAATCCCTGCAGCGCACAGTGTGTGCCCTGGCAGGATTCATAAGGGTATGTGCACATGATAAGTAAACACTGTGGGTTGGACGCTGCGTACTTGCACAGCATCCAACCAGCAGGGTCCAGAGGTTACAACACAGTGGATGGGATTTCAAAAAATCCAATGCCCACTGTGCGTGCACCGACGGACATGCGGCGCATCTTTCCAGACCGCAGCATGTCTATTTACCTTGTGGAGACACGAGCCTCCACAAGATAAATTTCACCCGTACAATGTTTTGGATGCGGTGAATCCGTATGGTCCAGTGATCGCATGCGGAATCACCGGTGTTCAATAGATGGCAGTGCTTTGGACTCAGCAGACATGTGCTGCATCCAAAGAGCTGCCAATTACTGAACGTGTGCACCTAAGGCCGGCTTCACACTCAGCGTATGAAAATATGGTCCATTTTTTACAGCCGTAATACGCTGAAAAGTCCCCAAAATAGTGGTCCGTAGCTCCTCCGTAGGCAGGGTGTTTCAGCGTTTTTTGCGCATGGCATCCTCCGTATGTAATCCGTATGTCATCTGTACTGCGTGTTTTTATCGCAGGCTTGCAAAACCGACATACGGCTATACAAGGGATCCATGTGTTAAAAAAAACAACAACTATAGAGCGCTGAAGGTCATGCTGTCAGATGTCAGCGTGACCCGCGGTAACACTACCGCCGGTACTGTCGGTCAGAGCACTACAGGGTCATGCTGTCAAATGTCAGCATGACCCTGCAGCTGTGACCCATGGTAAAAAGCTTACCGCAGGTCAGCTGGCATGGGCTGATGAGACTACTGCTCCCATTGGGCTACGTGTATTGAACCAAGAAATTACAACACAAAACTGTTTTTTTTTTTTTAAATGTCTATCTAGCTAAAAAAAAAGCGCCTTCATTGCTGTACAAAAATGCATGCAAACAACGCATACAAAAAAAAGCCTTTTTGCTGCAGCGTTTTCCTGCCAAGAGATGCAGAAACCTTGCAGAAAGATCAGCAAGAAAATACTTAAAGTGCGCACATAGCCTAACAGGCCTGATGAGATCCATTCTGTGATATTTATTTGCTTGTCTATTCATTCATACAAACTTTACAGGCGAAACCCAAGAGGCTTTTGTGGGCCTTGATTAGCGGTATTGCAGCATGATCCTCCCTCCCCCCCAAAGTGCTGGCTGGCTTTTTAGCTTCCAAACACTGGAATAAATTTTACAATAAGTCAAACAGGACAACAGGGTGCCCCCTACAAAGACTGGCATTCATCACAATGACGTGACAAGGAACACTTAATAAGGCCACATTCTCCAGTGCTGAGTAGGGTAATGTTCACGAACAGCCCTGCGCTGTATACTGTGGTGTGCAAACTTTTAAAGAGACACTAAACTCAAAAGCTTGCAATCTGAGCGCTCCATTGTACCCAGTTATCAGCCAATGTCAGGCTACATTGAGGCTGTCTGTAGTGTGGTGTTTTACAGGAAAAATCCCTGCCCCCATTATCACTGCTGTATCTCCCTTATCTTCAGTTCTGGGAACTTTCTGAAAGTAGATGAGTAAAGCTCCACTAAATGAGTATATACATCATGTAGTGTATACTGTAAGGACACTTACCCATGTGGCATTCAACCCATAGTCATAAGGTGGCCATAAATGTGCGATTACATTGGGCAAGTAACGAGTCACGACCCATGTATTGCTGGAGGAGACTATACAACCATGTATAATAAATAAAGCAATCCAAATAAATAAGATCTTGTTAAAACACCAAAAACAGCTTAAAAAAAATAAATAATGGAGTCAACAAAGGGCAAACAAGGCTTATCACCAGTAGCGGATGTCTTAGCAAATATATAAAGTAGTACAAAAACACAATAAGTTACCTTGTTCAAACATTTAAGTGCAATGCACAATGGTAAAATTGCACAATAAAAGGCTACTATGCCAAAATAACTAAACAGATCAGAATATCCCAAAGTGCGCATCACTATCAGCATCAATAAACCATCGAATGGATAAAAAAACAAAACAAACAAAAAAAAAAAAAAAAAAACTTTATAAATTTTTAACACAACACAAACCTTTGCGGTTCTACTGGAGCAAACATCATAGGATTATATGGTGATCCAGGTCGCATCCACTAAAACCGTATTTAAGGGCTCATTCAGACATCAGTTTTTCTCATACAAGTGCTATCCATTTTTTTTCAGATGATATTATATGGGGCTGTTACATGTCCGATTTATCCTCGGACTGAGAGGTCAATGGAAAATATCGGAGACAAGTCCTGTTTTGATCCGAGTGTTGGATCAAAGTCGGTAATGCAATTCTATGGGCCCGTGAAAAGACGACTGCATTTGGATCCGATCCGAGGGTGGTCCAATGTTCACGAACTGTCTGAAAATTTTTTTTTTTTTCTACATGTATGAGAAAAAAAATGGATGACACTCAGACCACACTTTGATCAAAGTCTGATCAGAATAATCGATCCGTTCTTCTCTTATGTGGAAAATACGGATGTCTGAATGAGGCCTTAGACCGGTTTTCATCCAGAAGAAACATGATTTTTTTATCCTTTTAAACACCTAAAACGTAATAGGAAACACCGTTTCCTGTTAATAAATGCAATTGATCTATATTCCGATTGTTTTTTTTTTTTTTTTTTTTTTAAATGCGCCCATTGACTTTAATAGACGACTGTTTAAGAAAAATTAATCACGACAGTGCCTGCTGTAATCTTATGTACCGCGTATCTGTACGTAAAATCATTCATCTGAGTACCCCGTTCACTTGCATTGGACTGTTTGCTGTCTACATGGCTTATGGATCAAAAAACACACTTGTCTGAACGAGCCCTTTCAGCCATAATGAGGATCCTTTATGTATTGTACACCATCCCACATACATAAAGGTGGCAGACCCCCCCCCCCTAAAGAATAAAGAATTAGCATCCTGATGATATAACATAAAGCCTAGCCCCAGGATCGAAAAATCAATCCACATTCTGCCTGGTTATAACAACACGGACAAGTCGATGCAACAAATTGTTCGCACTGAATTCTTACAAGTGACTCCTCATCTGGGAAAAATCAATATGGCCAACGTATATTAAAAAGTATGCAGGGTCCATTTGCAGCTTGGTTTACTTAATTCTGGTTCCTCCGCTTCATATGGTGGAACTTTTTAAAAGTTTTAAGAGTTTGATTCTATGTATGTGCCTTTAAGAACAATAAAAAGTTGTTTTTTTTTTAAAGAGTTTGAAACTTTGTGATACAATTCTTCAAAAGCCCAGTTTGTAGGCGATAGTAATTGGGCCCCTCTACCAGGCGCCCCATGATAGAACGTGGTGTTCTATACAGGTCTGGGACAATACCTACAGGGAGAGGTGTAAATATTCAATGTTCTGCTGGTCACCTGTGGCCAGGTGTGGGCAGTTTACTGAGGGATCAGCCTTGTACTCACCTCCTTCAGGTCACATTCACATTATTGCATCATGAGGGGGCCCCAAAACTTCAAGACTAATCCAAAACTTTCAAGAATCCCCAGAAAAAGGTCCTGAATGCAGCTCCTGTGAGTGCAGGATAGACTAGGAAGGTGCAATGAGCTGCACACACCCTCCTCCCACCCCCACTTTCAGGAACTAGGAGGAAGAGAGGCTTCCTAGGTCCTAATGCCCAACCTATTTGCTATAATTCGGGCCAACCTCAGGGACTCCCTGTTGGGATTTTTGCATAGCTATCCTGGCTACTCAGGGGTTAACCTAAAACTGACTGTAGCGCCATTCTTGCACTTCCTCTATTTAGAGGAATTGAACAATAAAAAGGCAATTTTCCAACTGCTGTCATTAAGTATCACTAAATTGCTCCTTTAATTAACGTTGATATTGAACTTTGGCCTTCGCTGTAAGCTGAAAATACGGCGAGGCTATAAAGTTACAAAACACAATGGGGCACAAGATGTATTTGAAAAGCATTTTTTGTTTCATAAGTTGCACAAGAAATTACGCTCAAGCGGACGTAAAACTTTTTTTTTACGCAATTATGGCACAAATATTGTATATACAGTTGTATCTGCCACAGCGCAATGGGGCCTGCTCCATATAAATAGGTGACAAGAATCGGTAACGTTTATATTCAGCCTTGTTGTCCATAGCAACCAATCAGAGTGCAGCTTTCATTCTTACAGAAGGGTTAAATAAATGACAGCTGAGCTCTGATTGGTTGCTAAGGACTTTAGCAACTAATTTCTGCTAGGCTGAGCTCGGTGCACAAGGCCCGTATGGTGGCACACAGAGTCCATATGGCTTTATATCATAAATCTGTGTATGGTGCCTCTATATTGATTGGTCTGTTTGTAAAAAATAAAAAAAATGGCTCCTCAATATGCCTTTGTATGGAGCATGGGGCATTTTTTTTTTCTGTCAGATTGAGAATAATAATAATAATAAATAATAATAATAATTCCCTAGCAACCAGGCAACCCCCACATGTACTTATGCTGGCTAACAGATGTAAATCATTCAGCTGCGGCGATGAAAACTAAATCTCCGAGCACTAAAAAATACTCGGAGGACCCCCGAGCGTGCTCGAGAAATCTCGAGTAATGAGTATATTCGCTCATCACTAATAATAATCTTTATTTTTATATAGCGCTAACATATTCCACAGCGCTTTATAATCCAACAGACAACAGTTCTGTATGAAATTAGAGGTATACAGAGGTATCACGTAGCCCCATAGACTGCTGTACCAACGCCATGTGTATGAGAAAGCACATCAAATTATATGTAATGGGAGAGATAGAATTATACAATGGGAGGAATTTATCAAAATGATTGTAAAAGTAGACGAGTTGTCCATAGCAACTAATCAGACCAAAATGGTTGCTATGGGTGAATTCTCAATCTACTTATGGTATGTCTAGATAAGGCCGCATTCACACATTCAGTATTTGGTCAGTATTTTACCTCAGTATTTATAAGCCAAAACCAGCAGTGGGTGATAAATACAGAAGTGGTGACGTGTCTCTATTATTCTTTTCCTCTTATTGTTCCACTCCTGGTTTTGGCTTATAAATACTGATGTAAAATACTGATCAAGTACTAAAAGTGTGAATGTGGCATATTACTGATATTACTGATTTATCACAGATCTTCAACCCAAAAAAGTCTTCATCTTCTCCATTCTGTCAGTGTATGGAAATCGGACTGCACTCGGATGTCATCCGAGTGCAGTCCAGTAATTTCCACAGACTCATTGACTTGTATGACTGGGTGCAATCCGCATATTAGACCAAACTCGAGTATGCAGTGATTTTTTTCTTCTGACAGACTCTGTCAGATATGTGCACAGCCCCATAGCATGACATTGGCCCAAGTGTGATCTGATGTTTTGTCGGCTCGCACTCAGACCGATAATAACATAGTCTGCACGAGCCCTCATAAGGGTTTGCAAGCCATGTTCTCATAGAAAGAGTTAAGTGGAGAATCTGGTCTCCATATGAAAATCCCTTATATACAAGCCAGTGGGTAAACTAATTCATACCAGATGACAGGAGTCATCCTGCTCTTTACACAAAATCATCAGTCAACGTAAATCCTTCAGATGCTCCTTAGGAATTTCCAATTCTATTCAACAACGATCTTTTACTTTTGTTCCAACTTCCTTTTACAAATGTGGCAACAGAAAAAGGCGGCCAGTAAGTGTTGTCATACAGATTTCCCAGATTGCTGAATGACACATACGCCTGTTCACATACATACTTAGACTCTCTAGGGTCACTATAAAGGTTTATTACTTGTCACCCAAATTTTCCCAGAAACAGCTTTAACCGTGTATTCAGTTAGTGGGGATCATAATACAGGCAAACTGTGCAGCTGCGAGGGGCCCAAAGTTTGTGGGGGTTCATGGCCAGATTGCCCCATTATAATTTGAGCGTTGGTGCAGGATGGCGAGGCAGGTAGTCAGCAATGGCTTCACTACCTGCCATATACAATTATTTCTGCACTTTACATTGCAGAAGGAAGTTATCCCTGGCTCCCTGTCTGCCTCCCTCCCTGTGACACAGGTATTGCGCTGACGTAATTGTGCAATCTACATAGCAGTAAAAGTGGCCTATGCAGCTCGTGCAAGCGTCGACATGTGGATGGTAAGAAGGTGAGTTATTTACTTATGTGTTCTCTGCTGCAAATAATTCAATTCTATATTCTAATCAGATGGGACGTCACTAGTAAGTCACCGGATGAAAATATTTATTCTCTATCTATAATGTATGGCCTGAAGAGAGATGATGGTAGTAACAGTACACCCCCCCACACACACACACACACACTCAGTAGGTATAGCAACATTTCTTAATGGCCTACCTTATTATGTTCTGCACCATACATTATTGCATAGTGTCCTCCCTTATTACATATACACTGACAAGCAAAAGGATAACAATGTTTTGAACTTTTGACTTTCAGGCCGTGGTGATTGTCTATAAAATGATGGCAGCCGCAAGCTCAAAGCAGAAGGGGATAATGAGATCTGGAGCCTGAAAGTCAAATGTTCAAAACGCTATTACCCTTTTGCTCTTCACTGTATATACATGATTAGCTAAATTGTTGGAAATGGAGGAGGTCTTTAACTGATGTAGAAGAGGGATGAGCAAATAGCTTCGGATAACTCCTTATCCGAATAGCTATAGCGCCTCCCGAATAGCTGCATCGGGAACTGGATACCTGGAGCGCTCCCAATATATGGTGTTCCGCTCCGCAGCTGCATGTGTCGCGGCTGTGGGACAGTCACACCACATGAATGGAGAGCCTGCTTGTCATGACAGTCGCAACACATGCAGGGATTGTCTAAAGCCATTGAGACATGCAGAGGCGGGGACTAGAACATATTTTTCGAGCACGCCAAAGTCACTCGGCCAGCACCCGATCATGGCGGATAACACCTTATCTAAGCACGTTCGCTCATCACCATTTAGTCCATGCCCCCAACACAAATCATATTCATATACATTGCTCACAAAAATAAAGGGAACACTCAAATAACACATCCTAGATATCACTGAATGAAATATTACAGTTGCAAATCTTTATTCATTCCATAGTGGAATGCGTTGAGAACAATAAAACATAAAAATGATCAATGTAAATCAAAATTAATATCCCATGGAGGTCTGGATTTGAAATGATACTCAAAAACAAAGTGGAAAATCAAATTACAGGCTGATCCAACTTCAGTGTAAATGCCTCAAGACAATGGAATGATGCTCAGTAGTGTGTGTGGCCTCCATATTCCTGCATGTCCTCCCTACAACGCCTGGGCATAGTCCTGATGAGGCGGTGGATGGTCTCCTGAGGGATCTCCTCCCAGACCTGGACTAAAGCATCCGCCAACTCCTGGACAGTCTGTGGTGCAACGTGATGTTGGAGGATGTTGCAAGACATGATGTCCCAGATAGCAGGCCAGTCCGTAGCTTCAATGCCTTCATCTTGCAGGAGCTGCTGACACACTCCAGCCACATGAGGTCTGGCATTGTCCTGCATTAGGAGGAACCCAGGGACAACTGCACCAGCATATGGTCTCACAAGGGGTCTGAGGATCTCATCTCGGTACCTAATGGCAGTCAGGCTACCTCTGGTGAGCACATGGAGGGCTGTGCAGCCCTCCAAAGAAATGCCACCCCACACCATTACTGACCCACTGCCAAACCGGTCATGCTGAAGGATGTTGTAGGCAGCAGATCGCTCTCCACGGTATATCCAAACTCTGTCATATCTGTCACATGTGGTCAGTGTGAACCTGCTTTCATCTGTGAAGAGCACAGGGCGCCAGTGGCAAGTTTGGCAATCGTGGTGTTCTGTGGCAAATGCCAAACGTCCTGCACGGTGTTGGGCTGTGAGCACGACCCCCATCTGTGGACATCGGGCACTCAGACCATCCTCACGGAGTCGGTTTTCTCACCGTCCGTTTGTGCAGACACATGCACATTTGTGGCCTGCTGGAGGTAATTCTGCAGGGCTCTGGCAGTGCTCCTCCTCTTCCTCCTTGCACAAGGCTGAGGTAGCGGTCTTGCTTCTGGGTTGTTGCCCTCCTACGGCTCCCTCCACGTCTCCTGGTGTACTGGCCTGTCTCCTGGTAGCGCCTCCAACCTCTGGACACCACGCTGACAGACACAGCAAACCTTCTTGCCACAGCTCGCATTGATGTGCCATCCTGGATGAGCTGCACTACCTGAGCCTCTTGTGTGGGTTGTAGAGTCCGTCTCATGCTACCACGAGTGTGAAAGCACAACCAACATTCAAAAGTGACTAAAACATCAGCCAGAAAGCATTGGTACTGAGATGTGGTCTGTGGTCCCCATCTGCAGAACCACTCCTTTATTGAGGGTGTCTTGATAATTGCCAATAATTTCCATCTGTTGTCTATTCCATTTGCACAACAGCATCTGAGATTGATTGTCAATCAGTGTTGCTTCCTAAGTGGACAGTTTGATTTCACAGACGTTTGATTTACTTGGAGTTATATTTTGTTGTTGAAGTGTTCCCTTTATTTTTTTGAGCAGTGTATTACATAACATAGTTCAGCATCTTGTGTAGTGATGCACAGGTCAAATTAATTTTTCCTTTTGCATTCATTATTAAGCTTTTAAAATACTTCTATTACTACTGCTAATGATAATTCTAAAAACATAATAAAATATTGATTGTACAAATAGTAATAAAATATTTAGATATAAGATAAGTGATTACAGTAGTGTTATTTCCCAGATTTCTCCCATTGTTCCACCACCTGTGCTACCGATTATTAGGACAACTCAGTGGACACATAACTTGTATCTATATACGGTATTTTTTTCTCATTATATATCCTGTTGGTATTTAATCTTACATAATTCCGGAAGGAAAATAAATTGGTAATGAGTCAAGATGTCATTACCTGTAACAAGGTGGGACTATTAAAGATTTGTATGGAAATCAAGAAAATGCTCATATGAATTATAAAAGAAGCTGAAGCTTCTGTTATCATATTGGTATGATCACACAGGTCTGCATGTAGCAGATTTTCCAGCTTCATATAGGGCTCCTTTCACGCGTCTGATTTTCTCTCGTACGTGTTTTATTTGTGTTTTCCATGGATAGAAGAAATACCGATAACAGTCTATGACCATGTTCAAATTTTTTTTTTTGGCGGATTGCTTAGGAGCAAAACAAAGAAAAAAAAACAGAGGCATGTCCGATTTTGATCAAAATTGCAGATCAAGAACATGGAGTCAAGTCGTTTGGTCCGTGAAAAGCACTGATAGCATACAGATACAACCTCTGTGTCACGTGAGTGCTGTCTATTTTTTGCACTAATTGGGTAGAAGAAGCTTGGAAATCTTATTTATTTACTTTTTTTTGGATGAGAAAAATGGATACCACACTGATGGTAAAAATTGACTTACAGACCAAAAATGGGTGAAAACCAGGTCCAGCATATTGATAAGAAAAATAGACACACAGACTAAAAATTCCAATGAAAAGCACAGATGAAAATCAATCCATTTATCTCCTAAGAAAAAAAAAACAATGAATATGTGAAGCCGGCCTAACAGTAGCAGCATTGTGTGTGAGATTTTAGAAGATCTGATCCACATACTACAGAGTTAATATGCAGCATAAGGCCGCATTCACATGTCAGTTATTTTCACGTACCAGAAAGTTGGACCAAGTTTCCCCAGAATTTCTTTAAAGTTTGGTCTGAGCGTCATCAATTGTTCTCCACCTTCTCCAATCTAAGGGCTCATTCAGACGTCCGGGCACAGTCTGGCCTAGTCATTGCCGCTTCATATATTTCTACGGCACGGTCACGCTCACATTGGGGAACCTGCGTCCAGTCGGTGCATTGCAGTTCAATCCTAGACCGATTTGCCTGGCCGTCTGAATAAGTCTTGAGTCTAGGAAAGTTGGACAGCACTTGGATGTCGTAGACTTGCATTGCCGATTTTGATCTCACACACTGGATCAAAATTGGACATGTCTCCACGATTTTGCATGGACCTGTAGATCTGTGAAAAATGTAAGACGTGAACTATTATAGGTATGAGTGCTATGCTTGAAAAATACGGATAGCGCTCGTATGTAAAAAAAAAAAACAGATGTCTGAACGAGATCTAAGTTGAGCGTCACCGTAGCATTCACACAATGTCAATATATGTTGTGGATATTAACAACACATTAAACTTTTGAAGTGCAGAGAGTGAAATTTGTCAGAAATCCGCACAATTTGGGGTTTATTTTTTTGTTAATTTTGTGCTATGAAAATGTCCCATTAGACAAACCCTGTAGAGTCCCCTTGTAATGTCGTTCATCGTTCCTGTAAAGTTTGGTTTTACTTGGCAAACCATAATGGCCACATAGTTTGAATGGTGGTTACTCAATTGCTCATACATCTTATGACAATATATCATAATTTAGGGAATCGCAAAAGATGAGTAGTTCATTATAGCACGTGGTGATAGCAATCATACCTGGGCCCTCATGCCTACAGGGACCCCCAATAAAACCACATTAGAAGATACCGCCATTCTTTACTATGGGTATAGTGTTCTAGATTGTGGTTCAAACCCCTAAGGCTATGTGCACACGTTGTGGATTGGGGTGTAGAATTTTCTGCACAAAATCCGCTTCTCCTGGCAGAAAACGCAGGTGCAGATTTGACACGTTTTTTATGCGGATTTTGTGCGGATTTCATGCGTTTTTTACCACTGTGGACTTCTATAATGGAATGGTTCAGAAACTCTGCAGATCCGCACAAAAGAAGTGACATGCTCCTTCTTTTGATCCACAGCGTTTTTTCATGCGGAATTTTCCGCACCATTAGCACAGCATTTTTTTTTCTATTGATTTACATGGAATTGTAAATCACTTTGCGCACTAAATCCGCATCGTGTTGACACAGCCTTAAATGGGAAATGTTTTCCTCTCGTGTTATGTTGATGTGATATGGCCATATCATCAGTGTGATTAATACAGAATAATTAATAAAAGCAACAACCTGATTTCAGCAGGTAAAAAACTTTGTACGTTAATCTAGGTGTGTTACTTATAGGGAATAGGACAAGCCCAAAATCCCTGGTGTGTACACTGACGTGACTCACAACTGACTGCAATTGCTTCATGAGAGCAATAAATAGAAATACATCAGCAATCATTAACCATTCGGTCACTCGCATTTCTGTAAAAACCTCATGGTTACCTATGAGTTAATTTTTTATTGTATGAATATATGATAGCCTTGAACATGGCGTTGGGCTTCATTGGCGCGGTATCTAGTGATCATCATTGCGCCATTGTTCTGACTTTATTAGCACTTGCGAGAGTAGTCCCAGTCTTGCATTTCTTGATCTCATAAACAAGTTATCACATATCGGGGGAACTTTTATCCCTGTTACAAAATTAAGTGGGGCTGCTGGAAATAACCGAGTGCAGTTCAAGCAGGTGCACTGCCGTTCCATTCTAATGGGGATAAAATTGGTAAATTTACCGATCTGTGAGGGTCCTAGAGGTCGGACCACCACAATTAGCAAGTCATCACCTATCCATTGGATAGGTCATAAATTGTTTTTGCTGGACATCCCCATTACAGGAATGTGGTGGCTCAAACTGTTTTGGTTTACGAGTAAGGAAGTTTCAAGAATTAAACATTATTTTCTCGTCTGTACATCCCCTCCGCCTAATTCCATTATTAACCTTGAATCTTAGCATATTATATTATTTTCTTATCATTTTGAGTTTCAATGTGCCATTGTTAAAATCTCAAGGTCAGTATCTTACTAACTAGTGTTGGTGTGAATCAATTCACAGGACCTGGTCCATTGGGTATGTCAGCAATCTATAAGGCCTCTTTCAGACTTCTGTCTTGAGACGGGCGTCATGAATGATGCGTCGGAGCGACGCATCGACAGGCGTCGGGAAAAGATTGGGAAACGGATGTAATACATCCAGTCATGTGACGGATGCGTCGACTGTGGAAGGACCTGAAATTTCCCTGACTTGAAAATCCTTCCGGGCATGCTCAGAGTGAAAAAACGGGATACGTCGCTGGATTCCTGTGTTTGACGGTCAGCGACGGATCCTACGTCCATAGGCTTCTATTATAGCCAACGACGGACAGCGCAGGACCCGTCGCTGAGCGATTTTCCGACGTGCAGAAAAAATGTTCCTCTGAACGCCCAACGGACCGCTATTTTCCGAAGGATCCAGTGCACGACGGATGAAACTGATGGCCATCCGTCACAATCCGTTGCTAATACAAGTCTTTGGGAAAAAACAGGATCCTGCAGAAAAATTTGCAGGATTCTGTTTTTTCAAAACTCGACGGATTTCGACGGGAGAGAAAAGACGGAAGTGTGAAAGAGGCCTAACCACTGGAGAGGAACCCTGAGGACTTCCTTCTACCTACCAGCGCATCCTCGGCACTTCTACCGATTAGCCATCCTGATGCGGCATCTAAGTTGCGGCGTGGTACACGTCACTTTGCTTCAGGTTGGCTAATCAAAAGAAGAGCCATGGATGCTGGAAGGAGAGAAGGTCTGCAGGGCTCCTGCCCAGTGCTCGCAGATTGCTGACCTAGCAGATAGGCCAAGTCCTGAGAATCGATTTGCACCAACTCGATTACTGATCTTGGTTCCCAGTCTGCTATCTGTGAGAAACTTCTACAATTCCTATCCTAAATCCTAAGAATTTAGCTTAGTTTTATGGAAATCTAAGTGAGGTTCCAATTATATTGCAAACCAATTAGCAACATCCATAAGGAGATGTTTATATGTAACATATCGGAGGGCAACAAACGAGTACAGTCGAGTGATTGGAACCATGTTAAATTTTCATTGCATTGTGTCTTCCCATTGCTCTCATTAGTCTAAATAAACCAAATTGGAGTGGGCGCCCTCTTAGACTTTAAGCGCCTTGTCTAGCAGCGGCTTACTCCCTTTCCCCATTGAAAACTCTGTGTCTGCGTATGGCCGTCATCACACACCGATCTATAGATGGACCGCAATGCCGATGCCCTAACTTACATCTTCTATGTTGGTCTCCTGGACGGTGACTTCCCGATCCTCGATAATTTCTCTTGTATAAATTACTCTAACGTGTGCTATATTGTCACTCATCCCCATTCATTTCAAAATTGCTGAGTTGTAATACCAATCCAACCCATGGACAGATGCTGCAATCCTTTCCTTCTCTTGCACACATGGCTGAGGAGTCGGTAAGCCAAACCACCAACTCCAACTCTGACTCTTCAATTTCCCTGACTTCCGATTCTTACTCCAACTCTGACTTTTCAATTTCCCTGACTTCCGATTCTTACTCCAACTCTGACTTTTCAATTTCCCTGACTTCCGATTCTTACTCCAACTCTGACTTTTCAATTTCCCTGACTTCCGATTCTTACTCCAACTCTGACTTTTCAATTTCCCTGACTTCCGATTCTTACTCCAACTCTGACTCTGACTTTTCAATTTCCCTGACTTCCGATTCTTACTCGAACTCTGACTCTGACTTTTCAATTTCCCTGACTTCCGATTCTTACTCCAACTCTGACTTTTCAATTTCCCTGACTTCCGATTCTTACTCCAACTCTGACTCTGACTTTTCAATTTCCCCGACTTCCGATTCTTACTCCAACTCTGACCCTGACTCCACCAAAATGGACACCGGCTCCGACTCTACAGCCCTGCCTGTACATCCCTTTTACATGCCCCATTTTATGAGTATTAATAGCAGTGTATGTAAATGTTGCATTGTGTGGACAACCCAGTAGATGCCAGCTAGATTTGCTTAAGACCTTCTCACAATAACATGAAGAATTCTGTTTTCGAGATTTCACTAGAACATCAGCAAGGACACAAATGTAGATAATGTATCAGTTCTGATAACTAAAAAAAAAAAAAAAAAAAAGGATTGAACGCTGTTTACGCTGGAAGTCTTGACGGTTTTCCCTGCGTAAAAAAAACAGCTTTTTACAGTTGCAGCAAATTGTATGAGATTTTTACCTCTCATTCACATGCTGCTTATTTTTTCCTTACAGATTTCAGATCTGCAGTTTGTCACTTCTTTTACCGATTTTGCAGCGTTTTTCACCCATTCCAATGAATTGGAAAAAAAATGCATCAAATCGCATGTATTTTAAGCAGTGTTTTTTTTCCTACCAATAGTAGAGTATTTGCTGCAGGTTTTTTTATTATTCTCTTTACAATCTAATATATGAAGGGGGTCTCCAATCCTTCTCCGATAGATGATGTCAGGGGAGGAAAGGATTGGGCGACCAAAGTTGTCTGGCAGCGGCTTACTCCCCTTTCCCCATTGAAAGCGCATGAGTTGGGATGGATAGGTGTGAGACAAAGGAGTGTTCTGCTATCTAATGTGTATGGGCGCCTACTGCAAACCATTTACCCTTCATACTATAGCTATGTATGGTATTGATCTACTTATGTGTGACACAGGGACCATTGAGGCCACCTTTAGGCTCCAGGGTCCATGTGTAACCACAACCTCTCCACCTCCTAGAGTTACGCCCTTCCTTGCTGCCTATACTCACTGGTCTCCATTGTTTTTCAGTAAATCCCAGTCACCAACCAGGCGTGTCACCATCTTATATTACATGACACTTACACATTACAATGCCGATAGATCACGCACAAGTAGGTGGACCCCAAAGCTGCGTCAGCTACCAAACAGTTGTCTACTGAGCAGCTCGATCCGTGCGGCATTATTTATGGATCCAGTTCTGTAACCGACCGCTCTGATTCATGATGAAATATACTGCTCTACACCACTTTATGGGGTATTACACATTTAAAGAGACAGTATCGTCAGTCCATGTTCCTTATTGTGACCTGTAAACTTCTTGAAATTAAGCCCTTTAAATTCTTACATATTATAACTGTGCAGTAAATTAAAGGGGTTGTCAACTAATCTTAAACAGTGTAAAATAATAACAGAAGCTCACCGTCTGCACGGGTGACGTTCCCGCAATGTTGACGCAGGGTCTCATGGCACTTGCGTGACATTGTTGTGCCATTTGAGCCCTGCTGCCAATCAAGCAGATCAAAGATAATTTTCAACATGACAGGTGCCCTTTAAGAAGCCGTTATCAGAGTAACGGACCACACTTTTAATAATGTGAGTTAACACCTGGTTATGCAAAAAGTCAGAGGCAGAAAGTTTTTTTGTTTTCTTTTTTTCCTTTGCAGAGCTAGAAATGTGTCTTTTTTGTGGCAAGAACATGGATTTCTGCAAGTTCCATTCAGCAAAATAAGGCAGTGGTCAAAAATCTGCCTTGTGTGAATATAAAGGAGGGTGATCACTGACATGTCCTGGGCCGAGAGCTAGATAAATCAATTGCTTTGGGAGTAGGACCCATGTACACACTCAAAATACAAGTGCAGAGATTTGGGATGTATCCGCCACCGTGACATATCCCTTTAATATTTTATATGTGTGTTTAAAAATAAATGACGTAATTTTACTTTTCATCGCATTTGCTGACATCTAGTGGTCACAAAGGCTAATAATCATATCCAAAAGAATCCTTTTTTTTTCTCTACATGGTTAAACTGAAATCTAACACTATATAATTACGAGTGGGCAGATGATTAATGACCAGACTCCAGGTCTATTGTACTGCCTCAGATATGTCCCAGAGCAGTGCCTGAGTGGGGTACGGGGGTCCACCAGGGAATTTATTCATGTGCCCATCCCTTCATCTAGCGATCACTTTAAAGAAACATTTACACATAGCAGATTTGTTGCAAGGACGTCACATTCGCAGCGCAGCGGGTGCAATGACATCTCCTCACCACTCCATCAGTATGCCAAATGGGCTGGTGGACTTGTCAGGATCTCGGGTTAGGTGAGTATACATGTGTGTATTATATTTTATAAGGGTGGTGGAGACAGCACTATTATATTCATTAATATTTTCTGGGATTGAATTGAACTATCTAGAGAGTGCTAAAAGGAGGTTTATAACCATAGAATCCTAGAATGTTAGAGTTGGAAGGGACCTCCGGGGTCATCGTGTCCAACCCCCTGCTCCATGCAGGATTCACTAAACTATCTCAGACAGATGTCTGTCTGGCCTCTGGTTGAAGACTTCCATTGAAGGAGAACTCACCACCTCTCGTGGCCGCCTGTTCCACTCATTGATCACCCTCACTGTCAAAAAGTTTTTTCTATGTTTTCTGTTTCTATAAGTTTTACTATGTATGTATCTTCTCCCGTTCTTTTTCATTCCATGTGCAAGTGAGAATAAGGTTGATCCCTCTACACTGTGACAGCCCTTCAGATATTTGTAGACCGCTATTAAGTCTCCTCTTTGCCTTCTTTTTTACAAGCTAAACATTCCCAAATCCTCTAAGTGTTCCTCGTAGGACATACTTTGCTGTCCTCTCACGATCCTGATAGCTCTTCTCTGAACTTGCTCCAGTTTTTTAATGTCTTTCTTAAAATGTGGTGCCCAGAACTGGACACAGTATTCCAGATGAGGCCTGACCAAGGAGGAGCAGAGGGGGATAATTACTTCACGTGATCTAGACTCTATGCTTCTGTTAATACATCCTAGAACTGTGTTTGCCTTTTTGCTGCTGCATCACACTGTTGACTCATGTGCTGTATGTGATCTATTAGTACAGTATATCCAAGTATTTTTCACACGTGCTGTTGCTTAGTTCTATTCCTCCAATTCTATAGATGTAATTTTCGTTTTTCTTGCCCATATGTAGAATCTTGCATTTGTCTGTTAAAAACCATTCTATTAGTTGCTGCCCATTGTTCAAGCTTATCTAGCTTCTTCTGAATCTTTTATGTCTTCTCTAATGTTATCTATCCGTCCTAGCTTTACATTGTCTGCGAATTTGATTAGTTTACCTTCAGTTCCCTTATCTAAATCATTTATAAAAAATGTTGAACAACACTGGGGCCAGGACAGAGCATTGTGGTACTCTTTTTCCAATTGAATGTGCAACCATTTATTACCACTCTTTGAGTACAATCACTGAGCCAGTTATGAATCCATCTAACCGTAGCCGTATCAATTCCATAGTTAGTAATTTCTTCAATAAGGATAGTATCACATACTTTATCAAATGCTTAGCCGATGTCGTGATATACTATATCTACTGCATTCACCCAGTCAGTGATTCCATCGTAGAAAGAAATTTAGATTAGTCTGGTATAACTTGCTTGCTACAAACCATGCTGCCTCAGGTTAATTACTGTATTATTATCTAAGTACTTACATACATGCTGTTAATAATTTGTTCAAATATATTTCCTAGTATAGAAGTAAGGCTCACTGGCCTGTAATTTTCTGGCTCCGTCTTATTTCCTTTGTTGAAGATAGGGATAGGTTTGCCATCACGTTACACAACAGATGCAGTAAAAGTGGAAATATGGCAGTAATATGCATAGCTTTGTGGTATCAGCAGGCTAGGGAGGTTGTGAATAGATGGTGGTACTTGTATATTTCTTGTATACTCTGCAGATAAGTTGCAACTGGGAGAAATCATTATGCGTTATGACGGTTTGGGCCAGACTATAACAGCTGGGAAAGTGACCGACCCCATCAGAAGTGGTCACCTGTAAGTCACTATATATAACTGTACTATAATCCCCTGTACAGTCTGCTGAGCAGGGATCTAACCTATACGGCCACTTGTATGGCAGTAATGTTGGTCTTTGTATAGTGATTTATATTCAGTAACAGCGCTGTCATCTCCTGAGAGGTCTACAATAATTGGGGGGTCTTAGTTGTAATAATTATTGGTACCTAACTTAAGAGCCCACTCTGATGGTTTTTTTTTTTCCCCTCTGTGCCAAAGCCCTAGCCTCGCCTCTGATTTCACTAATCATTAAAGGTTTATACAGTACCATTACAATTTTGTTTTATGGGACTAAAAACTTACAGGCAGGTAGTTTCTACCCGGCACCGGCTCAGAGTGGTCACCGTCCGCTCCTGCAAGAAATTCAGCTGCTCCATGTTAATAGAACAGATCATCTTCTTCCGCTCTGATGCTGGGGCGTGACTGCCAAAGTCATGTTGATCAAAAGACGGCTCCCCGCACTTAGGAAGCAGGGAGCAAACTATCAATCAGATTAGGTTGACAATAACACCCTATCAACATAGCAGAACAGAAGACAAGCTGCTGCTGCCGACGGGACGTCAAGGAAAGTCACTGGATCTCTGGCAAAAGTCAGCGCCGGGCATAACAGGCAGGAAGGGGTTAAAATCCAGTGATCCCCCGACTCCATCCCGATGATTGCACAGCCGTGATCTTAATTAGGACCTTCTTTTATATTACAGAGCAGGGCTGGTGTAACGTGGCCACTGGGTGAGATTAGCTGGAGGCAGGTTAATTACAGGCCGGCCTGATCTGAAATAAATAATGGAAGGTAAGTGATTAGTGATGAGTGAGCATGCTCGGGTGCTAACAGAGTATCACCGGCGTGATCACATACTATGTTCAGGTCCCTGCAGCTGCATGTCTCTTAGCTGTTCGACAGCCATGACACAAGCATGGATTGCCTGTTCGGTAGCCAATCCCTGCATGTGTTGTGGCCATGGAAAAATGGATCCTGCAAATGTGCTCGCAGGATGCGTTTTTTACCCATAGACTTGGATTAGCGACGGATGGCCACACGTCGCGTCCGTCGTGCAACGGATCCATCGTGTTTTGGCGGACCATCGGCACGAAAAAAACGTTCAAGTGAACGTTTTTTTGTCCTTCGCGTCCGTCATTTTCTACCGCACATGCGCGGCTGAATCTCCGCCCCCTCCTCCCCGGACTTCGGAATGGGCAGCGGATGCGTTGAAAAACTGCATCCGCTGCCCACGTCGGGGCACAAATTTCACAACGTGCGTCGGTACGTATGCCCGATGCATAGCGACAGACCCGTACCGATGCAAGTATGAAAGAGGCCTTAATTCCACAGTGCTGTACAGACATCACTATCACTGTCCCCATCGGGGCTCACAATCAAAATTCCCTATATCAGTATGTGTGGAGTGTAGAAGGAAACCAGAGAACCGGGAGGAAACATACAAACTGATGTTGTCCTTGATGGGATTTGAACCCAGGACCCCAGCGCTGCAATGGAGTGCCCACCATACATATATCTGCTGTTCAGGGAAGTCTACACATATCCCCCCCATACATTAAACAATTGTCTATATATTTGGTGGGTCCTGATGACATCTATCCATAGTATAAGGAGGGTTCAGACTTGCCACCAGATGTTTTATTTTACTCATATAGCGCCATTAATTCCCCAGCGCTTTACAAACATTATTGGCACTGTCCCCATTGGGGCTCACAATCTAGAATCCCTATCAGTAGGTCTTTGGATATTGAAGGCAAGGTCAGACATTGTGGATTTCACTAAGCTCAATGTATTTGTTCTTTCAGAAGATAAGGAGAATAGCCAGACACTTGGAGGGCAGCCTATAAAGAATAAATCTATGATCAGCTTATCTATAGGGAAATCGGGAAGAATATTTGTTGGGTGCATAACAAATAGACCATAGTCAGTTTGTGAAGCACAACCCTGTATGCAGGTCTCAGCCAGCAGCTCTGAATGGTGAGGACATGGGTGTGCGAGGCCAAGTTGGGAGCGACTAGGGATGTATAGAAGGATGGAGTGCAGAAGCCATAGAAGCAGTGCAAGATCCACAGAGAACAAGTAATCAGCCTGTGTGAGGAGCTAGTGTCATCACATGTAACATTACTGACTGCAGAAGAGTCTCATATCACATACTAGGTGAAGTGGGAGGACCGTTAGGAAGTTGAAACTGTGGGGAGCAATTTATCCACCTTGAGACTGTATAAAAGTCTCAAGAGGATGCTTTGTAAATGGAGTAGCGGTCTGTATAACAAATACAGATCTACCGCTTGAGAAAAGTTATCTAGATGCACAGGGTCACAACATTTGGAATGTAAATCACAGATTACAAGACTAAAAAGGAGAGATAAAAAGGAAAAAAAATTAAGGTATTTGGGGAAAGCCAGTTTTATTTCCAAGGAGTAGGGGGGGAGCCCTGCTAAGGTTGCATACAATTCTAAAAATGACACCAGCTAAAATGACTGTCAGTAACAGCCTGGCCTTTAAAAGGCTATCCCCTATTCATAGGATGTTGGATAACTTGTAATGTGTGTAAGCCCAGCTTTATATAGAGAATTACATTTCTTAGTGTGTATGTGTAGAATATTTTCCCTTTATACATCGGTGTAATTCCTTGAGATGGATAGTCCGGTTGAACCTTACCCGTGCACACCCCACACACCCATATTACAATTTACATTCCCAACATGTCCTCACATACCGGTGCCGGTTTCTGGAAATTCTAGTTGACCGAGTTTATTGACAGATTCACTTGGCGATGGATACTAAATATAGTACTGCTCAGAATGACAGGGTGCACACCTTTCCCTGCGCACATCCAACTTCGTGTTAAAGGGGATGTCACAAACAATGAAACAGTTCAGTCCTGTGCGACATTTATACAGGGCCAACGGGAGAAAAGTTGACAAAACTCAGATATGTAGGGGATGGCCGACCATCTGATGAACCTCGTGACTCTCCTCCCAAGAAATAAGGAAGAGGCAACACTGAGTATTCAGTGCATGATAAAGGTCTTCTCCAAGAAAGAAAGGTCTAAGATGCAACATTGAGTAGAAATCCTGTTGCTTTAAAAAAAAAAAAAAAAAAATCGAGGTGCAATCACTTTAGTAAGGACAGAGATGTCTAATATTCAGGCGTTAGAAGCTTGGAGGAATTAGAGGGATGGGGGGTCCCCGCTTTGCTCAGAAACCCCTCGCCGGTTCATAGTCCGTCTAGTATTGCCGCTCCGATCCCTGACCTGCAATACCAAACACAACCCATGGACAGTAGAGGCGCTGTTCCTGGGGAAAGAAAACTCCAACTTGTAAGGCTGGGTCCACACAAGTGTTTTTTCCATTGTTTTTTTCTTCCACATCAGTTGTAGAAATACTGATGGGTAACTAATCAGTTCAACAACTCATTGAATTAATTAGACAGGAAAAATAATGTGTCAGTTTTGTTCCATTTAGTGTCCATTTATTGTCTAACAAAAGGTAACGTGGAGGCTTCTAACAAAAAATTGTTTTACAAACAAAACAAAAATTCTCATGAATGCCAATTTATTAATAAACTCCATGGTTTTTAATTGGGAAAAAAAATGCTACTTGAAAGGAGAAAAAAAAGGCAGAAGTGACCAAAAGGAGCGGATTAGTTTTTCTTTTTTAAACATTGAAGTCTATGACAAACAAATGTGCACAATCTTGTTAAATCAGTTTGCATCAGATTTTGCTCGTTGTTTGTAAGCAAAAACAAACTGAATAGTTGCTAGTGTGATCCTTTAAGCTAAAAGGAATGAACAACAACTGTTGTAGAAATATGAATCCCACAAATTAAATCCAAAATTAGCAAATTAGGGACCCAGACATGGTGGAGATCTCCTGATGAGTCCTGGTGGGATGAAATGCGTTGGAGGTGGTCCCCGGCTGGAATGGCATTTTTTCCTTCTGAACTAGATCATGGTGTAACGCCTTCAGCTCAACGGGAGAATTTGTGACTATTTTGGAGATCTTATTTTTGACGGGATGGGTGAGATTGTTCCTATTCCCTATTATTGATCTTCATTGTATATATAGGGGCAATGCGAGTTACTTGCTTTTTCCTATACACATAACTCTGACCCTAATGGTTGATTTTGTTAATTTTTTGCTACATTGCCAGTATTACTGGTGTTGGTGGTTCTATTAGACAGTCTGTCCTTTGACTCGACAATTTTGGTCTATGTTTGGGTGTCTTGTTGAGGGACATTAACTTTCATGGTTGTCGTGTCCGTATATTTTAATTCACTAATAAATGTTAAGTTTTAAAGGTCCCTAATTTCCTAGTGTGATCCTTGCCTAAATATGCTACTTGCTGGAATTAATATCGCAAAGCATTCATATAACCTCCATATCTATTTTCTATAGGTGTGCGTATAATGCTCTTATTGTATCTACTCAAGCAAACACAACATCACTGGACATGGCAGCCAAAAGTCATTAATAAGAAATAGTTGGAATATTTTGATACATGTGGGTCAGCTCAGTTGTATCATCTATGATAACACGTCTTTTCTCCTGCAAGGTTTTTATGGCTGGGTAGCACTTGGCATCGTACTGTAATCTTACATGTAAATATAATGGAGACCACAAGGGGGAACTCTTGAGCAGCAAACTTTAAGCTATTGCTCATTGTAGCTCAGGGCCCTGAACCTGCAGCATCGGAATAATGACTCTGGATGGGTCTTCACCAACATATAGTGCAAAATATTAATGCACAGTTTAATTACAATTGTGGCTACTATGTGCTTACTGTAAATCACATGGTAGGTAGGAGACCCTGTTCTAGAGTTTATTCATCCAAGTGCTATTCTCCATCATTTTTGAGCAGTGGTGGGAAATTAATTTTTCGGAGAGGACCCATGAGAGAGAGACTGATGAGGAGGGCTGAACCAATAGGCTGAAACTAATTGTGTACAATATAAATATAAAATTATATGTTATTACTTAAATATTGAGCAGAATTAAGTATGCCGACGTCCCCCCTATATACTGTTTGAGCCTCCCACAGACTTACAAGACCACCCACAGATATCCCCCTATATACAATATGATCCTTCACATATACTGAATATAGGAGACTATGTGGGTGCTCATATTTTATATAGGGGGATACGTGAGGGCTCATTGTATAGTGGGGGCTTATATTGTATATCGGGCTATGTAGGGGATTCATGTTAGATATAGGGGGCTATGTGGGGCTCATACTGTATATAGGGGCTATGTAGGGGCTCAAGTTGTACAGTGGGGGCACTCGTTGTATAGTGGGTGCTATGTACAGCTCGTGTTGTTTAGTGGGGGCTCTCGTTATATAGTGGAGGCTATGTGGGGGCTCACTGAATATAGGGGCTATGTATGGCTCATGTTGTAGTGTGGGGGCTCTCGCTATATAGTGGGTGTTCATGTTGTATAGTGGAGGCTATGTGGGGGCTCACTGAATATAGGGGCTATGTACGGCTCATGTTGTAGTGTGGGGGCTCTCGTTATATAGTGGGTGTTCATGTTGTATAGTGGAGGCTATGTGGGGACTCACTGAATATAGGGGCTGAGCCCCCACATAGCCTCCTATATACAAGCAAACATCCTGTATACATTAAAAAAAAAAACACCACATACTCCCCTCACTCCGGTTCAGATGTGACGTAATCATGTCATAGTGTCTGCTGTCGCACAAGCGCATTGGTGGAAGAAGGAGCCGGTGGCTCTGTCCTCCACCAATGTATTCATCTGTCTGCATCCCGAGAAGAACCCCATTAACATGATGTGAACATAGCGTAACATGTAAAAGACGCATCCATTTCCCACCTGTGAAGACTGGCGTGAGTATGTGAAATGATCAATAGCCGGACATAACTATTTACGAGGCGCTGCAGGGCGAGAGAGGAGTTTGGACACGAGACACCGCCTTTACGCCGAACTGGATTTTCGAGAGATAATAGATTTCCAGATAAAACAGCAATGTTACTTTCTTTGAGATAATGTGTCTGTAAGGAATCAACTCTGAGCCAAACCACAGGAAAGACGGGTCATGAAAGGTTGATGGGAAAACATTTTAGAAATGTTCTGTGCAGAAAACAAAAAGAAAAAAAGAAACAGAACAGAGAAGACTGCCTTTATTTAAAGGGACTCTGGTCAGAGACAAACCCACATATGATGTGCTAAATAGAGTAGCATTACCTGGGAATACCAACCTTATCTACTGGGTACCATCCCAAACTTGGTCTAAAAACCATTAACGGACCATAAAAATAAAGTGCACTCAAAATGCCATAAAATAAAAACAACGAACAAGAAATAGTTTAAAATAAGCTTTATTTGTTTCTTTTTTGCCTTCATGCCTTTAGAATTCCCTCCCGCTCAGTTCGGAGAGGGGGAGGTTTATATAACTAATGAAACCAATCTTTAAAACTATGTATTCTCGTTCTCTTAAATAGATCATTTTCTTAGTAACTTTTTTTTTAGATTTATCTCCTAAGCATGTAATGAAAAATACTAAACCATGAGCTTTTTTTTTTTTTTTTTTTTAAAAATAAAACACAAGGAAAAAAAAAAAAAAAGAAAACTTTATAAAACATTTTCGTCTGAACACAGAAATTGAAGCGCGGCCACTTTTTTTTTTTCCGTATAGCTCAGACGAATCCCTTTGTAACGTCTTCAAGCCACTGATTACCAGTGATCACACATACATAATAGGAACAAGAAAACAGATTCAGAGTTTTTTTTTTTTTTTTTAAAGACTAAATTATCCCTTTTAAATAGGGTGCACTAAATTCAAAAATACCATCTAACATTATCAAATGTTTCATGTTACAGTTTTCAGAGGTTGACATTCATTTTTCTGGTTGAAAAAAAAAAAATTACAATAAAATTGGCAGCATTATATACTCCACTCATCTAGACATTCGTAAAAAAAAAAAAAAGCACAGAGCCGGTCACAGGCAACTCAACCAGTCTGAAAATGAGAGAATATGGACTAAGTTACTTGCGTAGAATCCATTTGGATTTGTAAAAAAAAAAAAAATGTTTCTGCTGCTGCCGGCCCAATTTTTCTGTATTTTAATGAAAACCAAAAACATCAATAAACCGGTTTTAAGTGAGGTTTTTTTTTTTTCGCACCAAAGGTTGTATACTAGTGATGACCGAATATACTTGTTATTTCCCGAGCATGCTCGGCGGTCCTCCGAGTATTTTTTAGTGCTCGGAGATTTAGTTTTCATCGCCTCTGCTGAATGATTTACATCTGTTAGCCAGCATAAGTACATGTGGGGGTTGCCTGGTTGATAGGGATCCCCACATGTAATCAAGCTGGCTAATAGCTGTAGATCATCCAGCTGCGGCGAAGAAAATACTCGGAGGGCCCGAGCGTGCTCGGGAAATCTCAAGTAACAAGTATATTTGCTCATCACTATTGTATACACAATGTTCAAGAAACATACAACATCATGAGAAGTGGACTTTACCATCCAAGGCTGTGCCGGTTTAAATGGCTCTTTAGATAATATATATGTATATTTTTTGTCTACTGGTTTAGGTCAGGATTACTGTATATATTATGCCAGAAATGCAGATCACACAAGAACAGAAAGTTTTAAAAATTTCCCAGAGAGATTAAAAGGTGTACATACACCCTAGAAGACAGTCGGCCAATCGTTCCATGAATCCCCCCATACACAAAAGCTTGGCTGAGCATTCATGTATTCTTTACTTAAGAGTGGAGTAAGTCGCTGCCAGACTTCTCTGGCACAGACTCATCTACCCTGAAAAAAAAAAAAAAATAGGATCGGTCAATGATATTCCAACTACCCGAACCTTCTCTCTCCCCCCCAATATCATCTTTTTGGGGGGCTGGGGATGGCCCATATACACTTGATGGCTTTGATGCTGAAATAGAACGTTACGACCAACTTACATCTAATGTGTATAAAGGCTAGAAAGCCTTTTATATAGGGAGAGGAGCCCCCAAATAATCATTTTCCCATGTAACTCATGCCTTGGTGATCAAACGACAAATGATAAAAACACTAACTAGAGTTGAGCCAATTTGTTCGGATTCGGTCGTCGAATCTGAATTTGCCATATTCGTGCCATTGTTACCCTATTCGTGCCGAATGTATGTTTGTTGATCGGTTCCGAACATATTCGGTGATTCCTGCTTCCATCGATTCTAATGACGTTGGACTGTGTTCGACGAATATTGCAAAAACAATATCCACTGCCGATCGTATTTGGAACCGAATCTGAACAAATTGGCTCAACTCTATCTGTAACCTCAAGGCCAAATGACAGATAATATTTGGCTACGGATCAATTGGAGGAAATAGAAAATACAATATTTAATCTGCATTAAAAACATGATCACATATATATCCAATCTTTTAGGGGCAGAAACTTAAAGTGCACACATAATCCCCCCCATAGTGGAAGGATATTAATTCTCAGGACTGGACCATTAGGTCTAGGTTCACACGTTGCGTCTTTTTGGTTTGGATTTCCCGGCATGCAAAATCTGCAACGTTTAACAGTGCCAAAAAAGTGGATGAGTTCTAACTAGTGATGGGCAAACGTGCACACTTGTGTGCCAACCGAGTGTCTTCGGGGTGCTCAAAAAATATGTTCCGAGTCCCCGCGGCTCCATGTCTCATGGCTGTTCAACAGCCGCAACACATGCCGGGATTTCCTGTGTGTTTTTTGCCCATTTATTGCAATGTGGACCATACATTTGCAGGTTAAGCCGCCGGCCTGGCATTGTTTGGTTGCTTCTGTTTTTGGTGCTCTTTCGCATCAAACAAATGCACAAATAGGTGTAGAAAATACGCACGGCTTTTAGATTGATTTTTGTTCCAGTTCACAAATCTGCAACGTGTGAACTTAGCCTTATATGCAGGTCATCGTTCACTGGCTCTTGGTGACCTCATGTCCCTACTCCCAAAATTAAGGCGATGGTGCATTTTAAGTGTCTGCTTGGTTTAGAACATGATTAGCAATTAAAATAAGGTTCAGTACAGAAAACAAAAATTAAAAGAATGAAAAAAACCCCCAAACAATGTGTATTATAAATAGTAATAAAGTACATCAGATCCTACATACAAAGATTTAAAAGCCATAAATACTGTATAGATGGTAAAAGTTGGATTTCGGAAGACGTAACCAAGTGACTATTAAATATTTAAGTTATACGTGCGATTTTGGTTGAGCTGCAATAAAATTGTGACTGAGCCCACTTGCCCGGTGCTTTAATGACAGGGAGGGGCCGCAGCGATAGAACACATATGATATAAACATACCCTTCATCCTTTAGGAAAAATAGAACTTCAACATTTACTTTTCTTTATAATTTAGATATAACAACTTTGTGCATTTATGCAAATAAATAAAAAAAGAAAAAAAAAAATTACAAAAAGAAAAAGGAAAAAACGATTTAGTCTGGCAGGCATTACAAGATTAAAGAATGACTACTGCCGGTACAGTGCAAGTTAGCCATTACGTGGTCTGAACCGAAAAAACCTATCCTTGTAACAGTGACGCTGCTAAAACACTCTGTGCTGCAGACATCACTAAATCCAAGATGGACCGATAGGCAGAATATGGTTTTTTTTTTTTCATGGCCGTTTTTGCCCTGCGTGTAAGCAAAAATGAAATATCGTAATACTTCATTCATGAAAGTTGATTGAACTTCCCGAATAAAGATCTGTAAATATATATTTTTTTTCTTCTTTTCTTTACAAAGACCTGGCACACCCCTGAAACAGGATAATGTCATTTAAAACATTTGCAGATACAGAATTGCAATCACACCATGGGTTAAAAAAAGGAGAAAAAAAAAAAAACAAAAAAACCTGCGTTCGGACAAGACACTACAAGCACAAAGTGCACGTTTTTTTCGTTATTTACAAATACACAGTAGTTTTTCAAGTTTCAAAAAAATGGAAAAAAAAACCCAAAACTAGACCCACGTCCCAAATAATAATAATAAAAAAAAATCCACAAAAATGATAAATCCGGTAAAGACAAAAGTTACAATACAAAAGTATCGCTGTAAGGACAACAATCAACATCTTTACACACTCCGTTATGTACAGCAATTACAGAACCTGCGATGCAAAGTATATAAAAAAGAAAAAAGAAAAAAAATGAAAAAAACAACAACAAAAGGTCCAAATTGAATAAAAAGGCTCACTTGACTGCTTCGGGCTTTGTAGACGGGCAAATACACCCTTTCACATATACACACAAAGAATAAGCAGATTTCAGAGACAGTCACCAGTCCGCATCCTCTTCAATGTAATAGTCAGGTGTAGTACCATCAAAAAGACCAGGGTCTAAGGACTTCCTCTGCTTTCCCCTTGCAAAAACTCGTGAAATGGACCCAAAACCCATCTTTTCCTTCTTCTTCTTCCTTTTCTGGTCCTCCAGGTCTTCTAAAGACTAGAAAATTAAGAAAAAAGGTAAAAAACATCACCAATAGTCCAACTTGGGGAACATGTAATCATGCTCATGGTTAAACGAAGCTGTAATGGTAAACTAAGCTGTACAGAAGCAAAGAAGGGTTCGGGAGGAAGTTACTGTATTACTGTAGGAATTCTATGAGGATGCATGCATTGTTGCTTATTTGTGCCAAACACCAACCATGCAAATGATTCCATCCTTTCAGCAGAAAAGCAACACACTGACCAAAAAGTGCATTGAATCAATGATCGTGAACACACAATCTCATCATTGTAACCTTTAAAGGGGTTTCTTTGGAAATAAAAATAATGACTATAAAGGAAATGGAGTTAAAAATAAAGTTTCTGAATACCTCTGGTTATCAAACTACAATTGTTTTACTTATGGAGAATTAAAATGGACACCTTGGTACACCGATGGAACCCTGTCCTGGAATGTAAGCAGGACAGGTGCTGTGAGCAAGTGCATAAATAGATCCTCCAAGTCATGTGTAAGAAGTTGTGCTGCCAGTGTATATTCTGAACCCAATACTGGAGATACCAGGATTGCGCAGTTAAGAAGAGGCTGCTCACACTGCTGTCCACCCTGTCTATCTGATCCAATACTGGAGATAGAGGTGCTGAGCCAAGAACTGGCCCCCAATACTGCTATCACACCCCATCTATCTGATCTTACTTCTGAACCCTGGGTATCTCTAGTATTAGATGAGATGGGTAGATAGCAGTGTGTGCAGCCTCTTCTTAGCCTAGCACCCCTGGTATCTCCAGTATTAGATCAGATAGATTGGGTGGACAGCAGAGTGAACAGCCTCTTCTTACCTGGGCGCCCATGGTATCTCTAGTATTAAATCCGATAGATGGAGTGGACAGCAGCGAGAGCAGCCTCTTACCTCAGCATCCCTGGTACCTCTAGTCGTAGAAGAGGCCACTCACACTGATGTACATCATGTCTATGTGATCTAATACTGGAGATACCTACCAGGGAAGCCGAGGTAAGAAGAGGCTGCTCACACTGCTGTCCACCATGTCTATCTGCTCTAATACAGTAGATACTAGGGATGCTGAGGTAAGTAGAGGCTGCTCACACTGCTCTCCACCCTGTCTAGTTAATCTAATACAGTAGATACTAGGGATGCTGTGGTAAGAAGTGGCTGCTCTCACTGCTGCCCACCCTGTCTATCTGCTCTAATACTGGAGATACCAGGAGTGCTGAAGTAAGAAGGGGCTGCTCACACTGCTGTTCATCTTGTCCATCTAACCTAATAAAGGAGATACCAGAAGTGCTGAGGTTAGAAGAGACTGCTCACACTGCTGTCCACCCTGTGTTTTGGCATGCTGAGCGACTAATTTGAGCTGGAGATTAACTATACTGCGTACTGTCAAACTATCACCAGGTCACAACAGCTGGGCTACAAGCTACAGACTAAACAAGTGTGATTTGCTAATTAAAGGCATTTCAGAAATTATATAGAGTATAAATATTTTTTCTTTCTATTTCTCGAGAACCCCTTTAAGCTGTCCACATACTTTATTTTAAAGCATTCTGACTTAACCAGAAAGCAAAAGCACCATCTAACTTCATCATATTAGATTATATCCCGGTATTCAGCGATACCACTGAAACCCAATACTACAATGGAAATAAGATGCCTATTAGGCCTACATTCACGTTGCTGATTTTCAACTATGGCCTAATAAGCCCAGCAGAACTTGTACAGTGAGTACCTTTGTCCCTGCACTAAGAAGCTGCAGGCACCGTGTTCCACCTTATGGCTTCAAAACTTTAATGTGTCCACATTAACCTAAAAAACAGCCATCCGATTAGAAGACAAATGGCTATTCCTGGGAGTGGGATAGTACCCGACACTATATAGAAGCTTTGCATTATTAGCATTCAGGTTGCGTATTCATCTGACAAAATCAACGCCCAATGAATTCATCAACGAGTTCTTTTATTCCCGTTCCTGTAGAAGGGGCTCAGCTGTATATGTCAAGCCTCTGTAACCAGGAAACGGCACAAGCAGGAATCTGCAGCATTCCCGCTAATGAAACACAACAGTCTCTCTGCCCCCTCACCGTGCACCCATCTATTCAGCAAGGCATGCAGCGTACATACTGACAGCAGCGTATACACAACTAAAAGGATGTGAATAATCATTCTCGGATGAAGGAAAAAAGTAGAGAAAAAGAGACCTACACTACCGTCTTACATTGCAGAGGGAATGCGTTCGGTGTCTCGGCGAGTTGATGTCACTCGGTGTTGATGACCTGTCGCCCTCTGCAGCAGACGCGTCGGAGATTACTGATGGCTGTCTCGAATGACATGGGCTTACTCTGACAGCTAAAGGGAAAACAATGGGAGAAAAGGAGCCGTGAACATGTAGGTTCCATCTATAGGAATAAAACAGAATAGAAGACTGGAGCCAATGAATCTGAAAACAAGGCGCTTCCATTTTACCATTATATGTGACCTGTTGACCAAGTAACACAATAGAGATCATAGGAGTTCAGATGGCACGTCAAAAATGCTTCCATTCAAAAAAAAAAAAAAAAGCAAAAAACTAATTGTTTGCAGACAGTCTCGATTTTTGGGATTGTACGTTTTTGACACTCCAGAATGTCAACATTGAGTGCTGAACAAATACTGAATTATTAACGGCAACCTGCCACACCGCCGGTAGCATAATTGCAGCCAGGTATACTTTGGAGATACCACTGCGTGCAATTGATAAGTCGGTTGTATAGCAAAAAGACTTGGTAATCACTAGTGATGAGCAGGCGTGTTCGGATACGGTGTTCTCTGAGCATGCTCATGTGCTAACAGTGACTTTGGCATGCTTGAAATATATGTTCTGAGTTCCCGCGGCTGCATGGCTCATGGCTGTTCAACAGTTGCAACAAACGCAGGGATTGGGAACTCGGAACATATTTTTTGAGCACGCCGAAGACACCGGGTTAGCACCTTATCCGAGTTCGTTTGCTCATCACTAGTAATCAACTATAGTAGTGTTCAGAAGCAAAACTATACCTTGCTGCAATTGAGCAGCCAGGCTCGGATTCACGTTGCCCACGGTTTGGGCAGCATAAATCAGAAGGATAGGTTCCATTTAAATACTCAAAAGTTAATATTACTAAATATCTATACAACTGAGAATATTGGACAAGAGTTGTAGCTGGCCATATAGGCCAATAACCAATCACCAGTTTAGTCCGAGGCAAAAACTGTAATTTGACAGTTAACCTGGGATTTTATTGACCTTTACATTTCCCACCAACTGGATCTCGGAAGTGAAAACAACAACAACAACTGCCTTCACAGAACCACTATTGAGACATCTCACTCATCCAACCAGAACCCTATGGTGTAACGATGCGGAGAAATAACTCCGGAACTGTGCGGCCATGAATTTGGTCAACCTAAGTGAAGACTCCGTAAGAGTAATTGCAATGTGCATTTGACGAGGATTTTTGGGTGCGGACAATCTACAGCATAACCCAATACCAGCTGAGTTAATGAGATTTGAAATTACCTATATTTTTAGTTTGCAAATTGATCTACGGTATAGTTTAAAACCCACAACATGTCAATTCTTCAGGGGAATTCATTCCAGACTTCAACCTCTTGGGTGAAATAATTATAAAACGTGAAGATTTTGATGTGGAAATGCTGCAGAACATTCACATCAAATATTCTCAATGTGCAGGTTCCATAAACGGTCAATCACAGGGCTCCCGCCCATAGGTTGTACTATAGAAAAATAGTTTGTCCAGCGAGAAAATCAAGCGTAGTGGTACTCACCATAAGATCTTTCTTATATTCTTCATTGGGGGACACAACCATCTTGGGTTAGTCTGCTGCCATTTATGGTTCCTGTATCCCTCCCCATGAAGCGACCCAGAAATGAAGATGTTTGGTACTCGCCGTAAAGTCTGGATCCAGTAGTCTTCATTGGTGGGACACAAGAACCGTAGGTGGCAGCAGATAAACCCATGGTTCCAGTGTCCCCTAATGAAGGGTTTAAGAAAGAGTTATTTTGCATAAAACATGTTTTCTCCTAGCTTAGGTGAGTTTTCTTCGCTCTATGAACATACTGGGTCTAGACTAAAAGTACTAATAGTTGTGTATGAAAAGAGTCAGCACGAGCCCTTCTTTCACAAGAGACTTCAGTCCTTTATAATTTTCATTATTGGACATCTAGCAAAAAAGTGCAAAAGTGCTAGCAGCGTGGCGGAAGGTGGGGAAATTTCATAAGAAGGGACATAACGAACAACAAATGTTTTGTGCTAGTTTGCGCTTCTACTAGAGGCGAAACGTTCGTTGTCCGTTATGTCCCTTATGAAATTTCCCCACCTTCCGCCACGCTGCTAGCACTTTTGCACTTTTTTTGCTAGATGTCCAATAATGAAAATGAAAAGGACTGAAGTCTCTTCTGAAAGAAAGGTGAGTGCTGACTTTCATTTCATATACATTATAGTGAAACTCCAATTTTTCTTGTTTTTGCACCGCTCTTCATTGGAAAAATAGAGGTTGCAATCTAACAACAAGTGCCTTCTACACTGGTGACAACGCATCAGAATTTGGAGCTTCAACCCTTACATTGAAAAAGTACTAATAGTTGTGCCCAATTTTAATTAATGCCAGTTGTATATTAATGACTAAAAAAATGCCTTTATGGCACAAACTTTAGTATGTAAAAAAAAATAATAAACAGAGCAACTGTGCACTAGATCTGCTCTGGGAACCTGGCAGCTTTTCAGCTAATGACATATGCACCTAATTAAGCAGAGGATACTTAACCACATAGTTTATACTCTGCAGGAATGTGCAGGGTGTGATCGATCTACCCAATAACTCCCTTGACTACGCAAGATCAATACTTGGAAACAAACCTTGCCGATCGGCAGTATGCTGCGGGTGCCCGTGGTACAGCGTTTGCTGGCTCTGACGGATGGCTGCAGTAAGCGGGAGGTCCGCGTGCATTACCCACTCCTGGTTTCCATTTAAGACCGTTTCACCTGGCATGGCCAGTGAATGTCGCTTCGGGACATCTTTTGTGAGGGTTGATAAAGACTGCTTGGCCTACAAATAAGAGAAAATAGCTGATCGTCATGACCTGACATTAAAAAAATTTGAAGGGAAAAAGACACATAGAAGTAAAAAAAATAAAATGAACAAATTAAGAAAGACGGCACATAAAGAAAACTTTCCTGGTGGTCTTGGAGGAAAGGGGTGTTGAATGCGATTACTTTCCTAAACACGGTCTGTACTATATATCATGTCAATTTATTTATTTATTTTTTAAAGCATTACTTACCTGACTAAAATAAAGCATAGAGGACCAAGCAATTGGCTGTGGTGGACAAAGCCAATTCTATGGTCAAGGATAGGCAACCTAAGGCCGGCCAAGTTGGACTTCCATAGCACTTAGTTCTAAGCTAAAGCTTAATGTGGGATCTTAGAATTACTTATGTTCACTCAATAGATGGCAGCACACAAAGCCTGGTGATCTAGATCTTACAGCTACCATGTTTCTCCGAAAAGGAGACAGGGTCTTACATTATTTTCAGCTCCGAAAGAAGGGTTAGAGATTATTTTCAGGGGATGTCTACACACACACTGCACATAAACGTATGTACACACGGCACATACCAGCCTGCCCCCTCTTCAGTTCCTCTAGACTCATGCAGTTAAAAGGACACTTGAGGACATCATGGTAACATGACCGCGAAGTCATTAAAGGTCCTTAAGAACTCAACCTCAGAATAGAAATGCTGAGACCCATTAAGAGTTACGGCCCTGCAAAATTGCCCAGTTTGATCCCCCCTTTTACCCTAATGCCGGCCCTGCATGCCAGACAGTTTCCTCTTTAGTTCCTCTTTACTCCTGCAGTTAAAGGACGTGATGCCACCAATGGTCCTTAAACAGATTATCCTTATAATAGAAATGCTGGGGCCCTGGGCAATTGACCATATTGCCCACAGTGCCTCCCTCCCAAACACCAGTCCTGACTAACTAGGGCTCATTTTTTTTTTTTAAATAGGGCATATTTCAAGCATAAAAGTCATGTAAAATCATTGTAGGGCTTAATATTGGGGTCTCATTTTCAGGGAAACACTGTAGGTACGTTTAACACTGTGGGTTTGTTTGGAGTACACAAGGTATGACATTAGGACAATTGCTAAAGGATATGGCAGAAATGTATTATTTATTATAGCGCCATTTATTCCATAGCGCTTTACATGCGAGAAGGGATTTGGATAAATGTTTTTGCTTCTAATTTACGTCTACCAGTCCTAATCCTAACATCTGCCTAACCATGTGTCAGCTTATCAACCATATATTTTCACCATGAAGACAATTTTGTAGGTTCATGACTTTAAAAAAACAAAACAAAAGAAAACATCTTGCTGTTTCTACGACAGACAGGCAGAGGTCAATGGTTTAAATCACCCACACCATGAGATTGCCATCAAATGTTCAACATTCAAGGCCAATGCTCTGATCATCAACATGCACAAACGCTCTACAAGAGTTACCCATAGTCTACTTCTTAGGTCTAATGTGCATGATGCCGGTGATACAGGGCTTGATACTTGCCAGCCAATATATCAAATGATCTAAAGTAAAAAGAATTAAAGGCTAGGTAATGTACGTATTTCTCGTGAGATCCACATTATAAAATTACCACTTGCTGGTGTAGTTGGTTTTACGCGTGTAATGATTCGCAGCAATTGAGCTTTAAAAACCACATGTAGCCGCAATTATGCGTTAGTGCCACTAGAAGGTGAAATCAAAAAGGAGAGGCACAGCACCCTGTGTCTTTGGTTTACTAAGAATTTGGGGAATTTCATATTTTCCAGCTGTTCTAAATGAACCACAAAGTCCCAAAAGGCCTTTTGCATTCTCAGCTGCCAAAAGACAAGTTTTATGGTTGCTTTCTCAATCCTCCTGAAGGTCAAGGAAGATTTCATTCTAGTTCAGTTTCCACAAACTTGGATAAATTTGACACTGAGTGAAAATTACAAAATAGAGAATACAGTTCAACTAATAACGGGTGTAAGTATATCTGTGAAATAGAACATTCATCATCCAAATAAAAAGAGGGTAATGCTACAGCAGGGGATTTATGGTTTACAGCTAAAGACGTTCATTCTTTGTGGATCACCGGTTATTTACAGCCTGTTGAAAAATACCCAACCAGTTTGATGACAAGACTAGAGGTTCTTACATAATTTTCCCCCAAAACTTTCTTTTATGGATATGAATTGAGAGCAGCTACTGAGGATATTCGGAAATGAAGAGGTAACAAAAGAAGGAATTATGGAGGTTTCCATCAGAAGAGAGAAGGAAGGAAACTATGAATGACACTTTCCAGCTGAGTTGGTTAAGAAGGAAAGAAAGATGAATAGGTTTCAAAACCGAAGAAAAAAGGTCGGAAAGAACAAGGAATAAAGGTTTCTAGTTGAGGAGAAAAGGAGAGGATGGAAGATATATTGACGTTTCTAGCTGAGGAAAGGTGGTTGAAGGCTTCCAGACGAGAAAAGATGGAAGAATCGATGGAGGTTTCCAGGTGAAAAGAGATGGAAGACTGGATCGTTGATAACAGCTGGGCAAAGATAGAATGGATGGAGGTTTCCAGCTGAGGACAGCCAGATGAATGGATGGAGGTTTCCAGCTGAGGAGAGACGGAAGAATGGATGGAGGTTTCTAGCTGAGGAGAGACGGAGGAATGGATGGAGGTTTCCAGCTGAGGAGAGACGGAAGAATGGATGGAGGTTTCTAGCTGAGGAGAGACGGAGGAATGGATGGAGGTTTCCAGCTGAGGAGAGACGGAGGAATGGATGGAGGTTTCCAGCTGAGGAGAGACAGAAGAATGGATGGAGGTTTCTAGCTGAGGAGAGACGGAGGAATGGATGGAGGCTTCCAGCTGAGGAGAGACGGAGGAATGGATGGAGGCTTCCAGCTGAGGAGAGACGGAGGAATGGATGGAGGCTTCCAGCTGAGGAGAGACGGAGGAATGGATGGAGGTTTCCAGCTGAGGAGAGATGGAGGAATGGATGGAGGTTCCAGCTGAGGAGAGATGGAGGAATGGATGGAGGCTTCCAGCTGAGGAGAGACGGAGGAATGGATGGAGGCTTCCAGCTGAGGAGAGACGGAGGAATGGATGGAGGCTTCCAGCTGAGGAGAGACGGAGGAATGGATGGAGGTTTCCAGCTGAGGAGAGACGGAGGAATGGATGGAGGTTTCCAGCTGAGGACAGACTGAGGAATGGATGGAGGTTTCCAGCTGTGGAGAGATGGAGGAATGGATGGAGGTTTCCAGCTGAGGAGAGATGGAAGAATGGATGGATGTTTCCAGCAGAGTAGGAAAGGACAGAAAGAAAATGGATGGGGGTTTCCAGATGAGTATAGAAATCTGGATGAAGGTTTCCAACTGATGTATGGATGATCTGTCCCTGTTGAGGACAGAAGGAAAGATGGTGGTTCACAAATATAGAAGAAAGGAAGGTTGAAAGGACAGCTATTCCAAGTTAAAGAGGGCAGAAAAGATGAATGGAAATTCCCAGTTGAGGAAGGAATGATATAAGTTCCTAGTTAACTAGGAAAAGAAGGATAGATGGGGGTTCAGAGTTGAATAGGGGAAGCGGAAAAAAAAGCATTGTGTCCCCATCTAAGAAGGGAAACATGAAATAGAAAGTGAGAGCAATGAACTCTTATTCAAACATTTAGGACATCAGTAATGACTGTGAGACTATGTGAAGGGGGACGGGGAGTCACTAACACAGGTAGTTGTTTGGGGGTTGGGATCTATGATCTGCCATTGTGCTCCTGTCCATACAAACAAACATCTCCGTGGGTAGTTTAGAATTCTTATATACTACATTCTCCCAGCTTTTATCTGACAGAAGCCACAAATAATACAATATGTCAAAAATAAATACAGAATTCTCTCTTTACTGAAAGCAGCTGCTTCTCTGTGGGAATGCGGCGGCATTTCATTACACCAGTCACTGACTCCAAAGTGCAAATTAGAACAGACCATTGGGGACAATTTTATTTGAGTAAAGTGTTTAAGAAAAAAAAAATGGAGCAACGTTGCGTTCCCACTGGGATATTTATCAAGACAATTTCTATGGGGGAATGTTATTTAGACACAATATTTGCACTGCCTCATTTGTCTTGACATAGTGTTTACCGCTTATATAAAATCAAAAGGCTCCGTGTGGCAGGAGGCTCCTTAATTGCCCCCAGTGGGGCTGTAAAACTCTGATCTAGCCATTATCCTGCACATTTTGGTGAAATATTTGTGTCATTTCTGTCTTCTTTCCTGAACACATCTTAAGAAAGTGACACTTTCAGTCCAGATCTTCTCTAAATGGTCTTCACCGACACTTAGAAAGAGGGACCATATGGCCAGGTACGATAATGTGTCTGAGATCATGACCATGTCTGTGAAATTAAATTATCATCAACAATCTGGTCCAAGATGCCCATGTACAGGAGAGGTAGAAAATGAAAGATTTGCTCGAGATACAACACCCACAAAACGGATATGGACGTGTGAACACTTCAGAAGTAACTTGACGATCCCTATGGAGGTCCTCCTACTGGTCATAAATGAACAGAAGCATTTCTACCTGCTAATATCACAGCTGTCCAGGCACTGAGCAGGAACTGGGACTTGGCCACAGAAATTTAAGAAGTAGCCACAATGCTCCAGACAGCCCAATACTTGCCAATTAAAAACGTGTGCAGAACGCAAGAGCTGTTCCTCTTTATAACCAGTTATTTTGGAACAAAATTAGGAAGTGCGGAAAAACTTTCTTCCAGTTTTAAACAAGAAAAAGGTACCGATATAGGAAACCCCAAAAGTCATCTAATTTTACTTTCTCCACGTCTATCATACTTTGGTCTGTAGAGTAAGGTTTTTACTTAAGGAGGGCACCAAGACATGTCATGCAATAGAAAAAAAAAAAAAAGCAATCGACTCCTATTCCTATGCAGAGCACTTACGGTAGTAACAGTACATTACACACACACACTGATGCGCTCCCGGGGGGGCGGGGGCCCCCCCCACAGCCGGGACTACATCCCTGTGCACAGCCGGGACTACATCCCTGTGCACAGCTGGGACTACATCCCTGTGCTGTGTCTGTGTGTGACAGTCAACTCCCAGCCAGCCAGGACTCGGAGGCGCCAAGGTGGAGCACATCCGTCATCCCCGCCCGGCAGCAAGCCGCACAGAGCTCCTGCGCAGCTGCAGGAATACTCACCGTCTCCGCCGTCAGGCCCGTCACCATGGATACGAGTCACTTCCGTCGGCCAGCGGTCATCTGTGTAATCACTTCCTGCTGGGTGAGAGCTCGTCATCCTAAGAGCTCGTCGTCCACCGTCCACTCCAAGTCCAGCACCAACCGCCAAGCAAGGCAAGCAGCAGTCAGGTGCATGAACGGTGCACGCACCCTCTGTCCACAACGGGGGCAACGGCGTGACGGTGAACTGAAGCAGTGAGTGAGGGTGCACCGTCTTCCACTTGGGATGGGTTATGCTACGTGGCTGTGTTATATACTACGTGGGCTGTGTGTTATATACTACGTGGGCTGTGTGTGATATACTACGTGGGCTGTGTGATATACTACGTGGGCTGTGTTATATGCGATATACTAGGATATGGGGGCACCACAGGATATCCAGCAAGGGATCCAACCCAGACCTGAGAATATGAATATACAAGAAACAAAAAGAAAAAAGCACAGGCCATACAAACTGGGGATCACCTGAACAACAATGATATATACAAAAACACAGCTTTATTAAAGGTACAACACAGGAATGGAAAACCACCATTAAAAACACATAGAAACTGGTGCCTAGAATAAGGCATATGCCTGTAAACAGGTAAAGGGGGAAGAAAAATATATACTAATAACCCAAGAATGCTGACAGGCATACAAGGAGCAAGTACCCGACGCGTGATACCCCTGATGAAGCCACTGTAGTGGTGACACGCGTCGGGTACTTGCTCCTTGTATGCCTGTCAGCATTCTTGGGTTATTAGTAGTGTGCTCACTCAGGGTGCTTTATTTTGGCAATATGTTGATATGTCCTAGTTTTGGGGCATGTAGTGCTACTATGCTTGTTTCACTCTGCACTATTGGAAGAATAGGAGTGTGAGAGAGTTCTATTTCCATGCTTTATTTGCCTGCATATACCTGAATGACTTTATAGTGTGTGCACTACCTTAGGCTTCTGAGCTTTATTTTCAGCTCATTCTGAGCTCCTATATTGTACTAAATGTATTTCTATCACAGTATATCTATATGTGCTTTATATGATGAAAATGCGTTTATCTTTGACGCTTTGTAATCTGAGTAATACGCTGTCCATATAGTACTTCTAGGAGGATTTGTTAATTTAAGCCTTGTATATATTTTTCTTCCCCTTTACCTGTTTACAGGCATATGCCTTATTCTAGGCACCAGTTTCTATGTGTTTCTAAATGTTTTTAATGGTGGTTTTCCATTCCTGTGTTGTACCTTTAATAAAGCTGTGTTTTTGTATATATCATTGTTGTTCAGGTGATCCCCAGTTTGTATGGCCTGTGCTTTTTTCTTTTTGTTTCTTGGCTGTGTTATATGCTACATGTCTGTGCTATATGCTACGTGGGCTGTTGTATACTACGTGGGCTGTGTTATATGCTACGTGGCTGTGCTATATTTCTCTGCTGTATCTGTGCATCATGAATCGTGGTATGTGTTAAAGGGGGGCCCACAGACTTTCGCCCAGGGCCCTCAAAAACCTGGAGCTGACCCTGTTCCTATGGAATGTATGTGCCAATTCCCACCCCATCACTGACCCACGTGACGGCCATATTCCTTAGACTATACTCCTATGGACCGTACTTGGATGTGATAGATGTCTGGGCTTTGAACAATCTTCTGTGTCTGGTTCACTGTAACAGTCAATTAATGCAGATTGTTTATTGATAATGTTTGACCACAAATTAAGCAGATTACTGGAGCAGTCAATCCTGCTCGCGTTCCTCTTAATAACAAGATTAGGCTTAATACTCCATTTAGGATTAATTGACTTAAGCTGCACAAAGATCCGCAGGGACACTCGGACCGTCACAGGCAGTAACAGTTGTAATGGGCCAGGTATATTTTGTGATGGTAAAAGGATGGCTGAGGGCTAGAATTCCAAATTATTACCATTTGTAAATTTGGACATATATATGTTTGCTCTCCCGTTCTGATCTGCAATACTGGGGAGCAGCCATTAAACAGTAGTGTTCCAATCCGGACAGTATCGATCCGGCCATTGTTAAGAGGCAAACATTCGGACCACCACGTATACAATATTTAAGAGTGGTCTTAAGCATCTGGCATTCTTTTCCTAAAGGGACTGACAAAAAAAAAAAAAAAAATTATCACCCATCTACAGGATTATAAAAAAGAATAATAGCCAGGGGACCCACATTATAGGAATGGGGCAGTGTGTCCCCCCAGTTTGAAGGCAGTGATGGTTACACATGCGCAATAGCCAAGAACAGCACTTGTCCATCTCCGTCAGTCTCTCATATATTGAATGGATCACCTCTTTACTCATACTCCTTTGGAACAGGGGCTTCGATGTCAGTAGGACGCCCCATGATCATAAAGGCATTATTCAAACCCTTTAAAAGAGAACCTGTCAACAGGATCGTCCATGTGAAACTAGAGGTCTGGGCAGAATGGCGCTTCCCACTGATTTAATACATACCTTTAGTGCAAAAAAAAAAAATCTGCAGCCTGATTTTCATAAAATAATCATGATAAATTTTGGTTTCCTCGGTGCCGGACTGTGGGAAGGGTCTTCGGCTCTGAGGGCTCAGCCACGGTCCCAGTGCTGCCTCTGTGGCATTCATTCATGTAAATTTTGGGCTGGCGCAGTCTAGTTGTGGGCTGTGGTATTGCTGGTGGCGGTCTTCATAAAAATAGCACCGGCGCATACGCATATCGACCGCCTATGATCTTCAGGAAAATGGGAGCTGGAAGTGGCGCATGCGTGGGATGAGTTCACAGCTTGTCGTGCACGCAACAAAGGTTGCGGAGGGGCCATCGCTGAGCCCCCTGAGCCGAAGACCCTATCCACAGTCCCGCACCGAAGCACAAAGGACAACCAAAATTTATTGTGATGATTTAACGAAAACCAGGCTGCAGATTCTTAAACTACAGGTATGTATTAAATCGGTATGAAAGCACCATTCTGCCCATACCTTTAGTTTAACATGGATAATCCCAATGAAAGGTTCTCTTTAACAATTTTGTATATTGGCCAGAGCACTCTTTTGCAGCCACCACTAGAGGGAGCTTCGGAGCTTGATGCATACAGGTTTATAATGGATTTCAATGTAAAACCAGTATGCACTCGGCTCAGCTCTGCACAGATGAGGCTGCAGGCAGCAATAACGTGGTAACTTGTTTCCATATGCATAGGTATATGGATGTCATACTGGTCTTGGCCTAGCTAAGGTGGCCGCATGCAATATTACTTTTTTATCATCAGTTATCGATTCCCTGTTGCAAGGCCACTAATTATATTTTGTTCTACGCCATTACTTCACCCTACAAGCTGGTGCAGTCATCTTCCTACTCGCTGCGTCCAACGTACACTATCCAATATGCCCGTTAAATGCCAAGACACATAAAATGATAATCCGACTTAAGACTTCACATAAACTGAACAACCACTTTGTTCACTTGTTCAATAAAACCTTAAAACACGTTACACATCTCCCAATGCCCCGTGGCTCCACTTCTATCAATCTTTGCTGTGATTTCACACGAGCGACAATTTTAACCCTGTATTCAGTCATGTACTCATCGTACGCTATTCTCAGTACTAGATCAAGAGGATGCCACACGCCAATCGTTCGGCGTCCCAATGGATTTCTGCAGCTCTGGGATGGTCTGAAAAATAAAACTAGGTCAGTTTTACATAAAACGGTTAATCTAGCCCCTTAGATGTTTTTGATTTATTTAAAAGCCGTGTGGGCGTCTTTTTGATGTTTAAAGCTGCGGCAGATGCATCTTTCAAAGCCGTGAAGAATAGCAGTCTGGTGGAGATATTGATTCTGGCCACAAGAGGGAGCATCAATCTTTAGAGAAAAGGCATGCATTATGTATGAGGGTGTCTGGCTGTCAGACCGCACAAAAGCAAAAATAAGAAATAAAACTATGACTGCACCAACAATAGGGAAAGCTAAAAAAACAAGCACTGAGAAATATTTGTTTTTGAAAATTTCTTAAACATTTCCATAATAAAACTAGTACCGTACTTTGATTTAGATAGAAGCAGTTTGCACACAAAGAGCAATCTACTCCACACATCAGACAATACAATGAATAAGGGTACCGTCACACAGTGGTATTTTGATCACTACGACGGCACGATTCGTGACGCTCCAGCATCGTAACAATATCGCTCCAGCGTCGTAGACTGCAGTCACACTTTGCAATGTACAACGCTGGAGCGATAATTTCATGACGTATGTGCGATGTAGAAGCCGTTGGTTACTATGCGCACATCGTATACAATATCGTGCACACCTTTGTTACACCATGCGATCATGCCGCCACAGCGGGACACTAGACGAAGAAAGAAAGTTTCAAACGATCTGCTACGACGTACGATTCTCAGCGGGGTCCCTGATCGCAGGAGCGTGTCAGACACAGCGAGATCGCTGGAACGTCACGGATATATCGCTGGAACATCACGAATCGTGCCGTCGTAGCGATCAAAATGCCACTGTGTGACGGTACCCTAAGTCTACTTATCCCTTAAGCCTAGAGCAGGCGTGCACGACATTAGGGCCGCATTGTCCTACTGAACTAATCCCAAAGGCTGCAGAAAAAAAAGTAATTGGGTACTTGCATGAACAAATGACCAGAACCACCGACGGTACATTAATAAATCACCAGAACCAAGTTTGGCATTTTTTAGTTGGATTTAGAGAGTTTCTGCTCAGTTTTGGCTCCAAAAACTCAGAGTAAACAGTAAACACCCCCACACACCTAACTTACAGAAACTCACCAATTATTCCTCAATCTCAAAACTAAGTTTTAAGAGTTTTTTCAGTGTTAACATAGCCATGAAGCACGTTATGGATTGTTAGATGCGTACAACATCTGAACCACCATCAGTACATGAATGCAGCACTAGAACTACCTTCAGCACATGACTGCAGCACCGGAACCACTGTCCGCACATGAATGCAGCACCAGAATCACCGTCAGCAATTGCATGCAGCACCAGAACCAGTCAGTACATGAATGCAGTGCCAGAACCACAGTCAGTACATGAATGCAATGCCAGAACCACAGTCAGTACATGAATGCAATGCCAGAACCACAGTCAGTACATGAATGCAGCACCAGAACCACAGTCAGTACATGAATGCAGCACCAGAACCACAGTCAGTACATGAATGCAGCACCAAACAACAGTCAGTACATGAATGCAGCTCCAGAACAACAGTCAGTACATGAATGCAGCACCAGAACAACAGTCAGTAAATGAATGCAAACCAGAATCAGTCAGTAAATGAATGCAGCGCCAGAACCAGTCAGTACATGAATGCAGCAACACCACAGTCAGTACATGAATGCAAAACCAAAATCAGTCAGTACATGAACGCAGTGCAAGAACCACAGTTAGTACATGAATACATCGCCAGAACCAGTCAGTACATGCAGTGCCAGAACCAGTCAGTACATGAATGCAGCGCCAAAACCACAGTCATTACATGAATGCAGTGGCAGAACTAGTCAGTACATGAATGCAGCTCCAGAACCACAGTCAGTACATGAATGCAGCACCAGAACCACAGTCAGTACATGAATGCAGAGCCAGAACCAGTCAGTACATGAATGCAGAGCCAGAACCAGTCAGTACATGAATGCAGCACCAGAAACAGTCAATACATGAATGCAGCGCCAGAACCAGTCAGTACATGAATGCGGTGCCTGAACCAGTCAGTACATGAATGCAGCACCAGAACCAGTCAGTACATGAATGCAGCACCAGAATCACAGTCAGTACATGAATGCAACGCCAGAATCAGTCACTACATGAATGCAAAGCCAGAATCAGTACAAGAATGCAGTGCCAGAACCACAGTCAGTACATGAATACAGCGCAAGAACCACAGTCAGTACATGAATACAGCGCCAGAACCAGTCAGTACATGCAGTGCCAGAACCACAGCCAGTACATAATGCAGCGCCAGAAACACAGTCAGTACATGAATTCAGCACCAGAACCAGTCAGTACATGAATGCAGCGCCTGAACCTCAGTCACTACATGAATGCAGCGCCAGAACTAGTCAGTACATGAATGCAGCGCCTGAACCTCAGTCAGTACATGAATGCAGCACAAGAACCACAGTCATTACATCAATGCAGCACCAGAACCAGTCAGTACATCAATGCAGCACCAGAACTACAGTCAGTACATGAATTCAGCACCAGAACCACAGTCAGTACATGAATGCAGCACCACGTTTAATACAGCAATCAATTGAAGTGTAAGGTTAGCACCATATACACTTGAATCACATGAACCTGCAACTTCCAGCATGTCTAACAATGGTACAGAGATGCAAGGAGTTAGCAGCAATCATCAAACTGCGAACCATACCGGAATCACAGTACTGATGAGACGCAGGCAGTATCAGAAAAACATTTACATCCAGGTACCTTATAGGCGACATCTTCTCTAATTGAAATAGTCATCCCTTTTGTATCCGTGTAGTACAGACGCCATGGCGAGATTTCACGCCCAGAGCTCATTTCTCCAGACTTCCCTCTCCTCCGGTCTTCTGCAGCACTTCCTGACACGGTGCCCTTAAAAATAAAAGCATGATTATAATGCCCCATAAATAAAATAAAAATATCTCCAATGTTGTGCCCCTGAATAAATAATTGCCCCTCTCTGTGCTTCCTGCACAAAATATCCCTCCAACACTGCCCCTCTATATAATATCCCCCCAATACTGCCCCACTCCAAAATATTAACCCACACTGCTCCGCTCTATGATATACACACACACACACACAAACTGCCCCTCACTATACTGTGCCTCTTTTCACAATTTTCCCCCAGTTGGCCCATAATATGCCCTCACAGTAACACCCTTCCCCATACCCTGCACATGAACTGCGGTGAAAGCAGCCCAGCGACGACATCATCATACTGCTGTACATCGGGGAGGGAGCTGACGCGCTCCTCTGCCCCATCCCATCACGCATGTATCCAAATATATCCGCTTCTCAAAGACGGGATACTTGACGAGTCTCTTGATTGTCTGCGGGTCGCCAGGAAATCATTGGCGGGCCACATGTTGTGCCGGTCTGGTCTAGAGCATGCAGAAAGACGCTCATTCTCAGGGGGAGACAGTATGAGCACCCGCACCCACTAACACTTCCATATTTGCAAGATTGAGCAGACATACCTTCACCTATTTGTAAGATGGGGAACCTTTTGCACTTTCCTTCTACCTTTCTAATAAGTTATTTAACCCCTTCACCCCTAGGCGATTTTCCTACCCTTCCATCAGAAGCCATAAGTATTATTTTTCTGTCCACATAGACATAAAAGAGGAGCTTGCTTATAGCCAGACAAATTGTACTTTCGAATGACACCATTTAACATGTGATGCATTGGAAAGCGGGGGAAAACAAATTCCAAGTAGGTTGAAATTGCAAAAAAAAAAAAAAAAAGAGAAAAAAGTGCAATTTCACAATTTATTTTTAAATTTCCCACGCTAACTATATGGTAAAACTGATCTGGCAATAGGATTCTCCAGGCCAGTACTATTATGCAGATATAATATTCTGAGACCAGTAACGCTTTCAATGTTTGGGATCCGGGCGAGGGCTTAGTTTTTGCTCCCTGAGCTGACGCTTTTAGTGATACCATATTGGGGTGAATACGATGTTTTAATTGTTTGTTAATGGATTTTATTGCAATGTTGCGATGGCTAAAAAAGCAATTCTGTCATCTTGATTTTTTTTCTTGTTAATGCTGCTTACTGATCAGATTACAGTATTTTATTTTTTGACAGATCGGACTTTTATGAATACAGCGATACCAAATAGGTATATGTTTTTAAAAAATTGTTTTATATTTAATGAGTTAAAATATGGGCGATTTGAACTTGTGCTTTTATGTTTTTCATAAATATTTTTAAAGTTTTTAACTTTCACTATTTAATAGTCCCATTAGAGGACCTCAATCAACAGACCCCCAAGTTGTCATGGCAAGTCATCGGCGCCCCGCAATCATGTCACGGACGCGCTGAGGGAAGTGTGGAGTGACGTGCCCCCTTTCCGGAGCGTGTTAAATTTTGTTGTCAGATTATTAACCCCTTTACGACATGGGACATACATGTAATATAGAGGACCTTTGACTAAACTTTTCATGTGTAATTGGACACATGATATAGTGTTTAATTCTGCCCTGCAATTTTTTTTAATTTTCACTTTTCCATTGCTGAGATATTAGTGATCAAAGTATTTGGCACCTAAATAGTTAATTCTTAAATCCCTGTGTGCATTACCAGATAGATTTCACTGGGGGCGTGTACTTCCTCTTTCTTACACTGACCAATCAGACAGCAACACACAGAAAAGAAAAACACACCCCACAATTGGTTAAAATAGGCTCAATGTGAGGAGTGTACTGACAAACCGTCTGCTCTCATCATGCACAGTGATGACATGTGCTGGAGCACAGCAGACTTGAGTGTGAATAAAGGGAATCGGTCACCAGATTGTTGCTACATATAATCAGAGTTGCATGATGTAAAGACAGTGTCTGCAATTCCAGCGATGAGGATTTTTTACTCTACAGTATGCTGCTCTGGTATAACATAGTTAAAGGGAAGTTGCCAGCAGGTTTTTGCTGACAGCTTCACTTTGACCGACAGCTTTCACATCTCATCTCCAGCAGTAAGTGTGGGGGGAGGGGCAGTACTGCTGTAGAAGTAGTTTCATTACAAACACTTCTAGTAACTCTCACCCCAAATTCAAATTAGATTTATTGAAAGGACTAAATACACATTATCATTGCCATAGCAACTATAATGATTCCAAATCTGCTGTACTTACCCCCACTCCAACGCACACACACTGACTTCCGGAGAAGAAAGTTTGCAAACACACTGGTCTGCTGTGCAGTGAGCAGACACTGTCATTATGTCCCCACAGAGAGTATTCTGTGCTATAGTGGGGGCATGTTTTTTTTTTGGTTTTTTTTTTAACCCTAGCGTGTGGATGCCTGTCCATGACTGGCAGAGCTGGCAGCACTATGAGAGGAGACGCGCTAGAAGTGATTATAATGAAACTCAGCTCTGCAGTACTGCCGCTCTTCTGCTGTCAGAGATAAGAGCAGAAAGCAGTTAATCACACTCAGGTGTGCTGTGCTCCAGCACATCACTCTACAGTGAAGACAGCAGACTGTTTGGCAATGCATGTCTTATGCCGAGCCTGTTCTAAGCTATTGTGGGGGGTGGTGTTCTTTCCCCAGTTTGTTACTGTTTGCTTATAATTGGTCAGTGTCAGAAAGAGGAAGATATATTCTTCCCCAGTGAAATCTCTCTGGCAACACCCACTTGGACTTAAAAAATAAAATTGAACTACGGTATTTAGGGTGTCAAATATTATCTGAACTGCAGCACCGATTACAATGCATGTCCAGTTCAATGTGAAAATTTGGTGAAAGGTCCCCTTTAAGTCTGGTTGTATGCACTTAAAGGGAATCTGTCACCTACTTTTTCGTATATAAGCTTCGGCCACCGCCATCAGGGGCTTATCTACAGCATTCTGTAATGCTGTAGATAAGCCCCTGATGTAACCTGAAAGATAAGAAATGTTATACTCACCTGGGGGGGCGGTCTGGTCCGGTCCGAAGGACGTCATGGTCCGGCGCCTCCCATCTTCATATAATGACGTCCTCTTCCTTGCTTTTTGTCGCGGCTCCTGCGCAGGCGTACTTTGTCTGCCGTGTTGAGGGCAGAGTAAAGTACTACAGTGCACAGGCGCCGGGCTTCTTTGACCTTTCCCGACGTCTGTGCACTGCAGTACTTTACTCTGCCTTCAATAGGGCAGACAAAGTACGCCTGCGCAGGAGCCGCGACAGGAAGCAAGGAAGAGGACGTCATCGTATGAAGATGGGAGGCACCGGACCCGGACCGCGGCACCCATCGGACCGCCCCCCAGGTGAGAATAATCTAACCTGTTTTTCTCATCTTTCAGGTTACATCGGGGGCTTATCTACAGCATTCCAAAATGCTGTAGATAAGCTCCTGATGGCGGTGGCTGAAGCTTATATACGAAAAAGTAGGTGACAGATTCCCTTTAATAGTTTATCAAATATAAAAATGCAAATTGAGCACTAGAGTTCTCTAAATCAATCTGAATTTGGTGTGACCAATCTTTAACTTCAAAACCGCATCAGCTCTTCTGGGTATACATGTCCCTTGCACACGTTTTTTTTTTTATTGTGGAACAGAGCTCCTGGCTCCCCACAACACTATACCTACACAAGTCACCGGCCTACTAGAGGCGCCAAGCAGATGTCATGCGCTGCCTACGACACGCACGGCATCACCGCACTGTGCCACACCACCCACCTGACTATGGAGGACGACGCTGCTGTTGGTCGAATCACAGCCTGGCTGCACAGTTGCAGCAAGGTATATTATCCTCTGAATCTGGTATTTCCGAGAAAATATACTTTGGTCTCTGGCTAGGATTCCGCTGCCGATCTTCAGACTAGCCTGGAGCCGCCACCAGCCATCTTTTCACAGCATTGCTGCAGCTGATTAGTTTCTCCCTATGCAGATGTAAAGGAGAAACCTGTCAATCGGCTGCAGCAGCGCTGGGAAGAGCCGGCCTGAGACCAAAGACGGAGACCAGACTTGTCCGGATCGTCAAAGTATATTTTTACTGATTTGCTGGAGCATTTTCTCACAATAGTATACTCAGAATATATTAATGCTGCCTTTGGTTTGGAGATTTCAGCGGGAGCAGAGACAATCGGAAGCGGCGGCGAGGACTGAACAGGCTGCAGAGTCATAGAAGTGAGCGATAAGGCGAGTATAGGGACCTTTTTTAAAATTTGGATGGCTTTTTATGGCTCATTTCGCTGAATGCATGCGAAAGTGAACAAAAAAAAAAATCTGCATTTTGGTAAATGTGGATTTTTGAAAAATTTTGAGTAGAATTCAGTTCCACTCAAATGTATTTTTTCATCTTTACTGAAGATGTATGGGGTTATCACTGTACATTAAATACTATCTACAGAGCTCCTATGTATAATGTCACTGGTGGTTATATTAGTACTGTGGTTTTTGATAGTTATCGGTATGGTAGTATTATTCGATTACTATGTGGTGGTAATGTGGTCTGGTCCTGGTATGGTGGGATTTTTCCCTTCTATGTGATATTAGTTTATTGGTCTTGGTATTGTGTGTTTTGTTCAGTAGCAGGATGACAGTTCTCTTCAGAGACTATGGTGGCAATATATTGTCATGGTGTGGCGGCATCTACCTCTTAGGTGGTTTATTATTGGTGTATTAGTTTTGGGATAGTGGACTTGTTCAGTAACAATAGGGTGATAATATATTTATTTGGCAACTAGTATACTATACAGAAGTATTACTTAGTAATTATCTTATTGCGGTGTTTTCTATTTCTATATTTTATTCTGTATTTCTTTTTTAATGCGGTCAGGAGAAAAATGTCTTTATAGGAACCCATGCACCTGATCAACATGTTCAAATTTTGTCCTGGGGCCCATAGGACTCCAATTATGTCTTTGGCAGCAGAAAAATGACCCCAAAACATATAGCCAAGGGTATTCAGAACTATCATCAGTGTAAAGAAGAACAAGGAGTCCTGGCAGTGATGATACAGCCTCACAAAGCTTTGATCTCACATCATCCAGTCTGTCTGGGTTTACATGGAGAGACAGAAGGATTTGTACAAGCGACATCTACGGAAGATCTGTGGTTAGTTCTCCAAAATGTTTGGTACAACCTCCCTGCTGAGTTCCTTCAAAAACTGTATCCAGAAGAACTGATGCGGTTTTGAAGGCAAAGGGGCGGTCACCAAATATCGATTTGATTTAGATTTCCATTCTGTTAATTGATAAAAAAAAAAAGTAAAACTATTAACAACTTCTATTTTTAATGCATTTTTACTATGCAATATTTTGTTTTCCACACCTGCCTACTACTTTTGCACAGTACTATAAACAAAAGAAAAAAAAAAAAAAAAAAAAAATATATATATATATTAGAAACAGCGCCTCTCTTACCCATGGGTGAAGTCTGGTACTGCAATTTATCCCCATTCAAGTGTCAGAGTGGCAACATTTTAAGTTTCCCTTTTCTTAATGGAGTTTACAATTCTCCACACAGGATGTTGTATGATGAAGAATTGTATTTTTGTATTTTAACATACACTAGGTATAAAGTGAATGGGAAAAACTGCAGGAGCAGGCATAACCATTGTACGGACGAGTGGCTGTTCACACGTAAAGAAAAAAAAAAAAAAAGACCAAGGTGCATCAAGGCTCCTCCAATGTGTAGATCGGCAGAGGTCTGAAGTTTGGGCCTTAATGGAATATTTCACTATGGTAATATTGATGACCCATCATTGGGATAGGTCAACTCCTTTAGATCCTGGGGTCCGATGCTTGGCACTCCCAATAATCAGCAGTTATCACTGCGAGCGGCCAAAAAACACTGTATGGGGTCATGATGTTCTGCTGCTAGGGGTGATAACAGCTACCGTATTTTCCGGATTATAAGGCGCACCGGATTATAAGGCGCACTTTCTATGAGCGCCTTATAAGCAATCTTGTTTCATATATAAGGCGCACTGGATTATAAGGCGCAGCGTTAAATAAACCATTGCTCAGACTGCAAGTCAAAATTTATTACACTTTTTAACAATAACTTGCAACTGGTTCAGCTGTAATTGCAAATCAAAACGTTTACCGTACTTTTTCAGTTCATTCCAGTTCATTCCTCCACCAGAAATCCATCAAATCCGTCATCTTCAGTGTTGGAGTTGAACAGTTGGGCGATTTCGGAATCAAGCATGGGGTCCTCCTCTTCATTATCCGAGTCGGTCTCGTTGCTGCTGCTAGGCTCTTCAGTGGTGATTCCAGCCTTCCTGAAAGCTCGGATGACACTGGAGACTGATACATTCTTCCAGGCATCCACGATCCACTGGCACATAGTGGCATAACTCGCACGGCGTTGCCTCCCTGTGTTGGTGAATGTGTGGTCACCTTCTGTCATCCAATGCTCCCATGCAGCTCGCAATTTAACTTTAAATGACCTGTTGATGCTGATATCTAGCGGCTGGAGCTCTTTGGTTAATCCACCAGGGATGACAGCAAGCTCCGAATTAGTTTTCTTCACTTGGGCTTTGACAGTATCGGTCACGTGGGCGCGCATCGAGTCACAGACCAATAGGGATGGGGATTTGTGAAAAAAGCCACCAGGTCTCTTGACGTAGACCTCCCTCAGCCACTCACTCATCTTCTCCTCATCCATCCAGCCCTTTGGGTTAGCCTTAATGATGACACCAGCAGGAAAATTTTCTTTAGGCAAAGTCTTCCTCTTGAAAATTACCATGGGTGGTAGTTTCTGGCCATTAGCCTGACAAGCGAGAACTACAGTGAAAGATGACTTCTCATTTCCTGTGGTACGTATAGATATCGTACTGGTCCCTGTTTTCTCAACAGTACGGTTTACGGGGATATCGAAAGTGAGGGGAACCTCATCCATGTTAATAATGTGTTCTGGCTGGATATTCTTTTCATTTATCTTGGTTATGCAGTAGGTGCGGAAAATGGCCAGCTTCTCTTCATAATCCTTTGGTAATTGCTGGCACACAGTAGTTCTGGTGCGAATGGAGAGATGACGCCTTTTCATGAAACGAAAGCACCATGAAGGACCTCCTCGAAAGTCCTTGATCTCCATGTCACGTGCTAAAGCAGTGGCTTTGAGTCGAATAGAGGCAGTGGAGACGCTTCTACCTGCGTTTCTCTGTTCCATAACCCACTGTTCTATTTTGTCCTCCAACTGTGGCCACCTTGCTTTGTTTCCTCGGAAACTCAGTTTGGTCTTCTTTACTTGGCGGAGGGCATCTTCTTGTTTTCTCCACTTACGCACCATGGATTCATTAATGTTGAATTCTCTTGCAGCTGCCCTATTTCCATGCTCTATTGCATAACTTATAGCTTTAGGCTTGAAACCTGCATCATAAGCATGTCTCTTAACAGGAGGCATTTTTTGGGGTAGTGGGTATAGTTAACGCTAAAGCACAGATATATTGCAAGGATCCTGCGCACAGAGCTGTAAGTATCACTCAGTGTGGCTCCTGACTACGGTGGCCGTAATGCTCAATTGATTTATGGATACTGTAAAAACCCAAGTGAAGAATAAATTCATAGGCGCACGGGGGGGAGGAGCATGGTGTGTGCTGTGGTATGCCGCCGCCGACCCCTGCCGCCCACGATAGAGGTAAAGGATCCTGTATGAACCTCTCTCTTTACTGTCAATTATTAGGTTCTGTAGAAGGACGTAGATCTGGGTATTTATTATGATGGAATATAGGCTGAACTGGATGGACAAATGTCTTTTTTTCGGCCTTACTAACTATGTTACTATGTTACTGTCGGGTTCATATATAAGGCACACTGGATTATAAGGCGCACTTTCTATTTCTGAGAAATTCTCAACATTTTATGTGCGCCTTATAATCCGGAAAATACGGTAATCGATGGAGACGCCAGGTGTCAGATCACCATATTGTCACTGATAACTTCTCGTAGGATAGGTTATCAATATTCAATGAAGTGGAAAACCCCTCTAACCAAAAATTAAAAAAAAAAAAAAAGTCTCCTGTGAATCTCTTCAAAGCACATTGCCCCTGCAAATCAGACAACCTATGGACACCAGTTTTTGGACAAAAGCAGCCATGATTTTCTAAACCTGGATAATACCTTTAAGTAAAAATTTTGCTGGACTTGAACATTTCATAGTGTCTGCATGAACAGAAGCGATGTCCAATGTATGTGTTTTTTGTAATTTTATAAATGTACCCCATTTTGTTCAAATTTTGGCCTCAAAAAAGCTGCTAAGATTTATTGCAGCAGGTGGTGCCGTGTATCTCCCGCTGCAGCTGCAGACTCTCCGAGACGGAATTTCACAACACGTTTAGTGTTTGTATCAGTCCACTAACCAAAAACGAATATAAGCCCTTTCAAATTTTTATCCCAAACTTTTTTTTTTTCTTCCTTGCAAGTGCATTTTGATTTGATTTATATAAAAGTACGATTTTTCAGTAGTGACTCAATAATGAACAGTACAAAAATTACAAGACTGGAGGACATCAGTTAGAAGTTTATACATAGATGCCACATATATTTTCTAGTAATTGTATATAAAAGTGCTGTCACGTAAGTATTCCATTTGTGGGGATGAGTACAGAAGACCCATATTTGCGGTCTGACCTACCTACTTGGCAATATACTTGTAATATGCCGTTTTTTTTTGTTAGGTAGGACTGATTGAATTAGAATATAGGAATAATGGTGGAAAAACACGGATTCCCACTACAAAAAAAAAAAAAGGGGGACCAGTACAAAATTTTCTTCCAACATGATTGTAAATTGCTCGGGGAATAAAGTCTGAGCACTGTAGATTTCTGAACAAGCCCTTGAGTATTTTATCTAAGCAGCACAACATTGATTCTTCCCGAATTTGTTAGAATTTTAAACAGATAACACCTTAAAGGGGATTGTTCAGTCTTGTGATACTGATGATCCATTCTTAGGGCTCGTGCGCATGGCTGTATTTTCGGTCCAAAGTTATTCTACGGGGCTGTGCACATGTCAAGATCTATTCCTCGGAAAGTCTACCCTTAGAATAGGTCATCAATACCAGACCAGTAGGGGTGCACCACATGGTGCCCCTACTGTACTCAACTGAATAGGAGTAGAGTTGCATTTTTCGGCGACGGCCTCTACACGGTGAATGGACCTGTGCTGTTCCAGCTTCATGTACAGTTAACATCCAACCCCAATAGAGCTGAAAATGGTGGACATGTCCCGGACCCTACCGATCTGGTCTTGGTGACCTACCCTTTAAGTATAAAAGCTAAATTTATTCTTACATCAGCTGACAGAATTTCTTCATGGGCAGCTACACACATACCCCCCCCCCTCCTCTACTCTTCCCCATTGTTATCAACTTTTTTGACTCATTCCCATCAGTGTTATAACAACTGGGTGAATATTTCAGGAGGAGAGGTGCATATATTAGTCATAACAATTGTGCAGATTTATCCGATGATAGAAGGTGACAAACAAATAAAGAAAAAATTAAAAGAAAAAAGGGCACAAAAAAATTGGATTAAAAAAAAAAAAAAGAGAAAAAAGAAGAGGTGTTTTCCCTAATAACTTTAATCTTACCGCTATCCCTCTTGTGGAGGGCTCCTTCTCAATGTAGTGATCAAAAACACGGTATTCCTTTCTCTGGGCAACACACTTTGTTATCTGGAGAAACAGGTCACAAGCATGATAATCTAACTAGGATATACTTTAAACTAAGCCACAAGAAAAGGGGATGGGAGAGGAGAGTAAAGAGACATGTTGAATGCATTGTAAGGGACATATGTGAGCCAGGAACATTACAAAAAACATTAAATTATAGAAATATATTAATGTTATTCTGAGGTGAGCATTTTATATATAAAAGACTGAGGACCAAAAGAACTTTACTTTGCATGAAGATTTGACGACGTTGACGTCTTCGATACCAAACACTTTTCCCACTTTATTAAAGAAGATTGTAACCAAGTTTCTACGAGTGTTATCTGAACCATATGGTCTTACAGTAAAATTCTACCATTGGAAACAATTTTCAAATAATGTTTAACTTCTCAAAAACCATTTGGACACTTGGAAGGGAAATCTGATGACTTAGGAAACAGAAAGAAACGCCTTCAATCATTGTCAGAATGGCTTCCTTTGACCCACCGGAGAACTTGAATCCATCCTCCAGCTATACAGAACATTTCCCTGTCAACTTTGATTGCACAGAAACCGGACATGTGATTGATAAGACTTATCAATAAGCTTAACGCCTCCATAAACAGACTAATGTTGGCCGAACCTGCCAATATCAATTCATGTATGGGGCGCCGGCCGACTGATGGTTGGGGAAGATGTCAATCATGCATTTCCAATTTGAGACTGCCAATCATTGTTCTCCTAGAGCTAAGCCGCTTGTCGATCGGTAAATTGGCGGGTTTCTCGTAGAGGACACATGCTGAGCGCTTCTGTATATGGGCAATTCGGCTGAGATGGCTGTTGACCGAAGCATCATTCGGCCAATAGCCATCTAATGAGTATGGTGGGCTTTAATGAATAGATCTTCGTGTCAGTTGGTTGGCCAACCCCAGCTTTAAATTGGACTGTCTTCCAATGGATCTGTTGTATTGGGGACCTATTATTTATGTCAGAGCCTTGACTTAATGAGTTGTTAAAATTTGGCAATTCTAAAATTGACCCAAATGTGGAGCATCACTTAAGTCAAGTTCCTGCTAAGTAAAGAGTTGGTGGCACTTTTTTTTTTTTTAAACATTATGTTGGAGACTTATACTTAATAAATTTCTCAGTGGTACAAAAGGAGATCTGGACACTCCGAGAAAAGTTATTCCTTTGTTTGCCCTATTGTTACTCCTTGTACATTGATAGAGTAAATCCCGTTAACGATGTCTTCCTGATGAGTCCTAAAAAAAGTTCCAGTGAAAAGAGACATACGGTACTTAAGATAAGAAGAACTTTTTTGGGGCGTTGATTAGGAAATGAATTTACTTGGTGGATAAATTTATAATTAGCAAAAACATGCAAATCACTGTATAATGAGAATTATGCATTATGTCAAAATTTGCTCAAACTCCACCTAATAACCCCAGTGTCAGCCCAGTTCTATTTAGGACTTTGCAGCCATGACCTACAGAAGGTATACAAAATACACAGACTTTTAACCATGTAGAAAATAAGAGAGTAAGTAATTACATGGATAATTGCATGAAATGTCGCCTTATTATGAACCAACTGAGCTCCAATTATCTTAGAGTTAATGTGGATCACTATAAAACATTCTGATTAAGATCTCAGCAAAATGGCTCCTTTGGGAGGACTAAACTTCTAAGCTAATCTCAACTATGTTATTAGGAAGGCCTGAGCTGGAAGCAAATACCAGACCACTGAAAATGTCCTATAAACTCAGTTCAACTGATCAGAGTCAGATTATCATGCGATAAAACCGCAAGTTAAGTGACGTGTGTGAGGGGTTAGGGAGGAAGGCCATAAAGGAGGGTACTTTGCAATGTTCAATGCAGGCCACCACTAAAAGGAGTTGGATCTCAAGGAGTCTGCTGTGGCTGTGGAGGTTAGGTCAGTTTGGAGAAAACCAGGGAGTTGTAAAGCGAGAACTTAAGGCCGACACCTAGTTACAATCAGGGTCGTCAAGTAATTGTGTAAGGACTAGAAAACAGGAGCTGTAGAGAACATCTGGTGGGGTAGAGGTCTAAAGCATGGCCTGGTGAGCTCAGGTGTGTGGTACATCTGACTGAATCTGGTTGTCCATAAAAGATGTAGATACTATGGCTGTAGTGTGGAGGACCAAGACATGGAAAAATAAGGCTTTTGAGATAACAGTTTGGGAAAATAAAAAGCAAAACCAAAAGGTCCTGAGAGAGGGGCCTGGTTGGCAAAGGCAGTGCTCTGGACGATAGGAGTATATCTAAGGCCCAAGCCATATTTTCCAGAAGGCTACCAAGAGCACGGATTTTACTAGGACAAACCCATGAAATAAATATATGTATATATATAAAGGTTGAGGGCATTTCCTTGTGGTAGACTAAAATGTCCCTATCTTGGTCATTGAAGTTTTGGTAAATATGTTGGTGAGAAGTGGTGTTGCAATGTAATAGTGTAACCTTGTGTGTAGTGAAACCACAAAGATTTTGTGCTCAAGCCATAATTTTGCAACCAGTGATTTGTAGAGCAAAAAGTGACCAAAACGGTTAAGCATAGATGTGACTGCGTGTGTGGTACTGATCAGTAAAGTTTCACAGTTTGATTTGGTCGGGGATTGTCTTATTAACGCAAGCACTCAAGAGAAACCCACCATTCAAGGGTAATATCCTCAGACAGGGGGTGCGTGTAGCAACTAAAATTTCAAGCCAGTTTTTAGAGAAATCGTGGAACAGTCTATGAAATTTGATGTATCAGTTATTACTCATTCAGGATCCGGACTCCATTAAAATAAGTTTCCGAGTCTGGGCAAGAAGAGCTACATAAGTACCGCAAAGAGAAGGGAAAGGAAATCAGATGATGCCAATATACAGAGAGAAACAAGATATCTTTAAAAAGGTTGAAAAATATTTAGAATTGAGAGTCCTCAGTGGTTGATACCTTTTAATGGCTAACTGAAAAGATGGTAACAAATTGCAAGCTTTCGAGACTACATACGTCTCTTCATCAGGAAAAGATGAAGAGACATATGTAGTCTCGAAAGCTTGCAATTTGTTATCTTTTCAGTTAGCCATTAAAAGGTATCAACCACTGAGGACTCAATTCTAAATATTTTTCTATCTACTGGCTAACACGGTACCAAGATATATTTCTTTCCTGTTTAAAAAGGTTTTCACTTTCAAATATGTAATGCCCAAAAGAGTGGAGACATGCGAAAATGGCAAATACAGATCATTCTCACCCTCCCTGTGTTCTGCGTCAATTTTCTGCCGTTGCTCTGGTCTTGGTGTTTTGTCTGCAGCGGTGACATTCTGCAGCCAATCACTGAGCTCACTAGTTCTGCTAATGTAGACAACATAAGCCTTTGAACATCTGCAGCGGTGATGTGCTTTATAGTTGTGACATCACCGCTGCAGACAATACACTAAGACCGGAGCCGTGGTGGAGAGATGACGCTGGACCCGGGATGGGCAAGTTCTCGGTTTTACTTGTCTACAATGGTTTGGGCACCACGTTTTTTAAAGTGGAAAACTCCTTTAATGGAATTGATAGGGGTCTACGGCCTACATACAAAGCTCTTATAGTTTACAGTAGACCATGGTTTGGCTGTAGAAGAAATTATTGTATATTCTAAACAAATTGGGGATAGAAAATTAACAGTGTCTAAGGCCTCATTTTGACAGCCAATTTTTTTTTCACGTACGAAAAAAAACACGGACAGTTTCATCAGAGTTTTTGACAAGAGCTTCTGAAAAATGTCACCTTATTTTGGTCCAAATTTCCTCAGCTTTTCTAGAAGAAATCCACCCACCAAAACAAAAAACACATTTCTCCAACTTCTATTAGTCCATTAAAAAATAGACAGCACTTGAATGTCATCAGGGTGCTGTCTGATTTTTTCACGGAACCATAGAATTAAACATTGCAGAGTTTGACTCGATACGTGTATGAATGCCGGACTTTTCTCCATAATTTTGCGTGGACCACTATCTGCCAAGTAACTAAAAATCAGATATGTGAACAACCTATAGGTACAAGTTCTATCTTTGAAAATCATGGACATTACCCGTACGTTAAAAAAAAAAATGGAAGTCTGAATGAGTCCTAGAGGAACTGAGTTTAAGGGGAATTATAGACTTGGGCCACCTGTACCCTGAAAAAAGTCCAAGCACCGATTCTCATGGAGAGATGACCAAATGTGATCAGGTGTCAATGGGAGTTTTGGAACCCAGCAAGTTCAACAATTTACCCTTTGTGTCATTGTGACCGAAACGTAACAGTTATTCTATAGAGAATCCCCATGTGATACGATCATAGAATGTATTTCAAGTAGTAAAACAGTCTTAATCCCAGAATTGGCGATAGTATGACTTACAGAGGGTGCCACATCTACGGTGACTTGACAACGTACTAATAAATATTTTTAATTGTGTATAGTCATTTTATGTAACTAATCATTAACACAATGTATTTTTTTTTCCTGATTACAGACATAAGTATTACAGGAATCGATCTGAACTCTAAGCACGGCGGCATTCCCTTGGTTTTAGTGTTGAAGGTTATTGGTGACTGGGTGTTGGCAATAAAATGCACTGTATATCTCTCTGTAAATGGCTGACAGGAGGAGAACACCAGGGTTGAAAGAGAAAAATGTATTTTATTTCTCACCATTGAAAGCTCAGCTTCAAGCTCTTTGATCCGATTGTCCTTCAAGTCCAACTGTGACCGAAGAGAACTGGCATGGTCTGTTGCTTCCTTGGCCTGGCGTCGCAGCTCCCACTTTTCCCGTTCTAAAAGATCTTTTTCTTTTGCTAAAACCTTGACTGCATCTTCACTTTCCTGAAAAGGAGAAAGAGGAAAAAAAAAAAAAAGGATGACCTGTAGATACCATCTATAGCCCCATTTAATTACCGTATTAGGGTTCTTCATGCCCCTCTCAACGCCAAAGACACTCAAAGTATGGAGAGGTTTCCCGGTAAATACACAGGATGAATTGTGCATATGTATCGACTTTTTTCAGACCGATTCGAACTTAGGGTACGTGTACAGTCATTTTTATGGAGAAGGTTAGCTTCAAAAACACCTGAAAAATCACTTTAAAAAAAATCTTTGAACTTAGACTTTTTCTACTCATTTCCATTGTAAAACCACTCTGATATTCAATGTCTTGAGGATTTTGTCTGCATTAGATTTTGAAAAATGTCCGGTAGGAAAGACCTTGCTCCGAAATAGGCAGCTTCCAATCAGAAGGCTGCAAGTAGGGGAAATAAAAAAAAAAAAAAAAAAAAGAAGAAAACTCTTCCAGAACACTGATAACTTGAGAACCACTCAAGGTAGAAAAAAAATTCTCCAAAAACTCCCAAAAAGGAGGAGACAGTTTTCGGAAGTAGTTCACTACAAAACTTGCCATTTTGACCACCTTAAAAAAAAAAACAAAAAAACTGCAAAGCCCTCAAACCCTACTCTACCCAGATGGTTGGCAGCAGGGAACAATAACATGGAAGCTGTTGCAAAGATATGAAAAGAAGGTTAATTTACCCTTTAAATGGACAATAATGTGGATAAATATAGGAAACGTAAATGGCGGCAGTCAGCAAGAAGATGTGAAGATTTTAGATGTCATGCAAACAGTTTCAGGTCCGGTGGGCCTCCCTCTATTGGCTCGCTCAGTTTCAGAGAAGAGATGGGCTTCTGGGTTTGCAGCGTTACAACATTACTTGTCTCTCTTTCATTAAGTGGTGCAGAAAGAACGAGCGAGTTTGTGCCTTCAATTACACTGCCGGGCTTTAGAGAGTTGGCTCAGTTACTTCATAGACAATGACCGGCTCCAAATTGACCATGTTGGAACCATCAATAATAGAAAAAAAAACTAAAACTACGCACAGCTCGTTTCATATTAATTTCTCCCGCTTGTGAACGATCTACCAGCTAAGGCTCAATATGCCGCATGAAGAGAGCGAACTGTCCAAAACCGGTCAATAAACAGAATGCATGGCCTCGGAATAAAAAGAACTATTGTATGTAAAGGTAAGCGTCACTCTGAGGAGTGAAAAACAGATTCAAGAGAATATGGACCGTCAATTCCATAACTTTGAAAGTCGAAAGCAATTAAACACATTGCAGCTTTCAGATGCAAAAAGGAAAAGTGAAACGCGCTGGTATCTGTGGCAGTCATTGCTAAGGAATACTTCTACATTAAAAGTTCGACCTGTGTCTTTCTTTTTGTTAAAATACTGCCTGCCGTACTTACCGTAACTTCTTGAAAAAGGTAGAGCACTATATATTTTTTTAAGGCATGCATGCCTGCATGTGTGCCCATAAAATGCAGGGGCAGGGTAAGACATTCCCCGCAGCCACTTTTTGGTGCTTGACTATGACAACGTTAGAAAAAACAGGTGCTTTACATTTCTTTAAGGGGATGTCTAGGCTTGGGGCTCAAGTCTGCAGCTACACTATGTGACTGCAGACTTGTGAATCCTCACAGCGTGCAGAGTCAGGTTTCTATGATGCAGGCCGGCCGTGTGACTACAAGTATGTGATTTGTAGGTATGCAGTCACATGCAGACTAGACATGCACAACCTCGCTCAATTCTAGTGACTTGAGAGGAGGCTGGACAAGTCTAGTTGGAAGGTGGGTGGAAGTATGCAAATCAAGTATTTGCGGTCATAGGACCGCCTGCTCCCAGCGCCGGAGAATCCTGACAGAGCACACTGTGCGTGCTGTGATGATTCACAAGTCTGCAGTCATATAAGTGACTGCAGACTTGAGTCTCAAGACTGGAAAACCGCTTTAAAAAGGAGTTTATAAGAACAAAATATGTGTTCAAACCAAGCACAGACGCTTGGTGCACACTCATGGCATGGCGGAAGATCTCGGCAGCATCCCACCTACTTGCTTGGCATCCATCTCCTCCATACCTATACCATTAGACGGACTTGGTGGGTGGGTGCACCATCTCCTCTGTGCCGTAAACAATCAATGATCAATCTTGTGCAGTAGCCTGGATTACGTTCTGCAGTGGTAAAATGCCAAGCATGTAAAATGTGGAATGAAAGGGATTACAGAGCACCAAGGAAATTTCATGTTGCTAAGGAGTCTTAATATCAACCAGTGAAACATTAGTCCCCGGGTGAAGGGAACGGCTTCCAGATGTTCCTGGTTTATGTCATGTATATAAAAATGACGAACAGCTGCTATACATGACCTTGAAAGAAAAATCAAGACAGATTGACTCCCCACCCCCGCAAAAAAACAACCTCCATCCCCAGTTCTCATGTCACTGGATATTTGGCAGAATGGTCCTTCAGTAGCTATCCATTCATGGAGGTGTTATGACCACCAGAACAAGTGACAGAGGGTCACTATTCTAGGTGATCAGGAGACGACTTCTGACATCCATATTCCTATGGACAGAGGCCATTTATCAGACAACACCTTTATAGAAAAGTGTTCCAGTAATAACATCAGTTCATAAAGTTGAAAGGAACCTAATCACTTTGTACATGCATCCGATCGGTGGACACTATGGTATAAAGTAGGAGAAACTGAGCAGAAGGATATACAAATTTATTGGAAAAGATTCAGTATAACTTATTTTATTCGTTGAATTCCCTGGAGTTTGTAAGCAGAGGAGTCTTGTGGGTGGTCCTACTCAATAAGAGTCCAGTGGGCGGTTACATTCAGTGATTGACAGCTATCTCTGCATGAACAGTCAGCGAGAAGACTCAGTCAGTGACTAGGAGAACCCAATGGACTCCTATGCAAACAAACACCAAGGTTTTCAATGAATAAAAGGCAAAATTTTACTGAAAATTTTCCAACAAAAAATGTATATCAACCTGCTCATCTCCATCCTGATCTATAACATCCCGCCTGCAGAACACAGGCCATTTCCAACATGACAGGTTGCCTTTAAGTTTTCTGTTCACCGCAGGTAAGACGTCATCATCGTTTACTAAAAAAGGAACATTCCTGTGGGAACAAAAACTTGGCATCGAAACCCCAACAGGAATGGCTTAAAGCTAAGAAATTAGTGCTGGGAATTTTATACACAGAGATGTGCACTCAACCTGCTGCCACCTGTACATGGCACAACAGCAAGATGGCACAAGAGGGGCCAGACTCTGCTCAAAGGTGCTCTGTGCCCATTTTAGGAGAATCGCTCCATTGTACACGGATGTTCTTCATGTCTTCATTCACAATGGCCTACAGCGGAACAGCTGTACAGACACATTACCTTCTAAATCCATTTTGCGGAGACTTATGACATATTGACAAATAAAATTGAACCCTCAAACTCCTACGAATCTGGTAGAGGACCCGTTTCCACTTCGGGGTGCTTGGCATCTTGGGCATCTCCTACACTTCCTAGGCCCCTCAACGTCATGGCGTTCTTGAACGTCAAGGTGTCATTCAACATCAGGTTCAACATCTCGGGGCCTAGTAAGCACAAGTGGGAGCCGGGATGTCAGGTGCAAAAGTAAAGACCGAAGTAGTTCAGAGGACCGGACTGGACAATGGACCAAATCAGCGCCAATATTCTTGTTCATTATTTCCATTATGCTCAATGGAGAACGGATCGCTATTCATGCAATTCCTTTCCTCTAAGGCAGCGGTTCTCAACCTGGGGGTCGCGACCCCGAGGGGGGTCGAACGACCAAAACACAGGGGTCGCCACCTCTCTCACCTCCCCATCCACCTTCCCCCGTATGCAGGCTCGGACTGGGGCACCGGGACACCGGAGAATCCCCCAGCCCCTGCCTCCTTCATTTGTCCCTGCCCTGCATGCGGCGGTGCACAGTTTATTATTATAGCCGGCGGTCGGCGCACATGCTGTACTGAAGAATGTGAAGTGCTGTGCAAGCAGCCGCGCGGCAGCTGCTCGCTCCTTCACATCTGAAATGATCACACACACTCATCTCGCACTGGCCTGCGACGGCGACGCCGAGTCTGTGCTCAGAGGCTCTTGATAAGAGCGGCCCGTGCACAGCGTGGTGCGAGTGCCGACCTCAGTGACTTCAGCCAGCACACAGCACAGTCCGAGGAAACAGCTGACTGTGTGACTCAGAGTCAGAGAGGAGAAGACAGGGAGGGACACGCGCACCCACCCGCACGACGCACTGTCTGCACTGAGTCTGCACTGTTCATCATCACCGACCTGTTTATTGTTACTTTGCCCGCCCTCGACTCCGCCTCTTCATCAATAAAACTCTGTGGTCTGACTGGAGTCTGGACTAAGGGTGTATTCTAATGCTGATTGGCTGACAGATGCAGGCAGGAGCAGCCAATCAGCATTAGTTTTCTTTGTGTGACCTCACAGGTCACCGCACACCTCAATGAGCTGTGCTGTGATTGGTCATCTGTCCTCCTGCCCAAGCAGCACACCACAGGTCAGGCACACAGGCGAGCGCACTGTCTGCAATACTATGATTGGAGGCTGCCTGGAGCTGAGGGACGTCACATTTTTTTGGATGATCGCAGCCAGTCAGTAAGGTGTAAGTAAAATATGCCTGCAGGCAGCCTGCAGCAAAGTTTGAGACACTGAGACAGTTATGGGAGGCCCCCCTGCAATCTGAAGGTGACACAACAAGGTGGGGGTCCCCCATAGAAAATTTCTAATTTCCTGTGGTCCCCTCCCCCTTCCCCACTGTCTCCTAATTTACTGTGGATCACCTCTCCCACCATTTCACCTCTGGGGAAGGGGGCCCTCATGAAATTAGATGAAACAGTGGGGAAGGGCCCGGGGGCCCTCAGGAAATTAGGTGACGCTGTGGAGAAAGGGGCACACAGAAAATTAGGTGACACAGTGGGGAAGGCGCCCTGAGATATTTGACCCCTTCACAACATCCGCCTTACATGTATGGCGCATGTTAAATGCCATGCCACTGTCAATCTCGGACAGCCGCATTAAACATGTGGCGCCGACATGTGTGTGCATCAGACTGTTATATTTAAACCCATGGTATGCCATGGTGAAATGTTATTTATTGGAATTCGTAATAAATATTTCTCAACATATACCGTATATACTCGAGTATAAGCCGACCCGAGTATAAGCTGTGCCATATACAATGCTCTGCACCGTTGCCCCAGATAGATACTCCACATAAAGCTGTGCCATATATACAGTGCTCTGCACCGTTGCCCCATAGCTGTGCCATATAGTGCTCTGCACTGTTGCCCCATAGCTGTGCCATACAGTGCTCTGCACTGTTGCCCCATAGCTCTGCCATATAGTGCTCTGCACCATTGCCCCACAGCTGTGCCATATAGTGCTCTGCACCGTTGCCCTATAGCTCTGCCATATAGCGCTCTGCACCATTGCCCCATAGATGCTCCACACAAATCTGTGCTGCTGCTGCAATAAAAAAAATAAAAAAACACATACTCACCTCTCTTGCTTGCAGCTCCTCGGCGCCATCTTCCCGGCGTCTCTCTGCACTGACTGATCAGGCAGAGGGCGGCGCGCACACTATATGCGTCATCGCGCCCTCTGACCTGCACAGTCAGTGTGGAGAGACGCCGGGAAGATGGAGCGGCACCCGGCGTGTGGAGCGTCCCGCTCCTTCCCCCAGACAGCTGATCTTCGGTGCCGCAGCCTCCTCGAGTATATACGGTAATTGTTTTTGTGATTATTTATTATGTTTGATTTGTAGCAATGAGAATACAATACATAATGCATATCAGATATTTACATTCCGAATCATAACTAATAAAATTACAGTTTTAAAGTAGCCACCAAAATTATTTTTTGGGTTGGGGGTCACCGCAACATGAGGAACCGTATTGCGGGGTCACGGCATTAGAAAGGTTGAGAACCACTGCTCTAAGGTAATATTTTCAGATGACATCAGTCAGTTGCGGCCAGTTTGACTTGCAGCTGACCTACGAGGCTTTATAGCGGCCGGCGTGGCAATTATAAAGAGACCAACTACAGAGTCAGCAACAAAGGTCGATAATATGTTGACAGTCTCCGCGCACATGGTGATAGCATTAGTGTTTCGAGGGGCTTCGTGAATTTTAAACAACTTTAATTAGTTTGTGGATTCGCTCCAGCAACTTTTATTAAAAACCTTGATTTTATATTCACTCCATTCTCCCGCTCTGCTGTGTATTCATGGGTGCAGACAAAATTGCTCTTTTTTATTCCGCTCTCCTTTTGCCCGAGGAGATGACACCAAGCTGCTCTTTGGATATTCTGCTATCTATTACGCGGAATGCGGAGAAACTCATTCGTATCCCAGGGCAACAACATTAACATGGCTGCCTGATAAATGGAATACGTTAGTAGAAAAGCAGGAGCCAGCCTGAAACAATACATTAAAGGTGACAATTCTCCTATAAAACAGCACAGCACTAACGTGGTAAGGTGCTACAGAAATAGTCAAAATAAACCACACAAGTCATTTGCGTACATTATTTTCTGCAGCCATTATTAGGAGTTAGTCTTCATTCCTGTAAATTAAAAAAAAAAGAAAAAGAAAAAAATTGCAAGTGGATTCAGACACTGCTTTTCCCCAGTCTATTTGCCTTCAGCTGTATTAATATACGAACGTATTCATTTGGAGTACGGATGCTGGCAGTGAAAGGGTCAGCCCATCTGCTCCTTTAGGTGTGGTCTTTAGGGCGCAGTCAGAAAGCCGCGTAAACCGTACTGAGATTGGAACATAATCTCGGACTGGCCACGGCTCTCCGGATCCTAGAAATATATGAAGCCGTCACACTTGGATTGGAAGAGCTGCTGGCCTGACCATGGAACACGATTCGGAGACGGATACTGATCTGAGTGTCGGATCCACAATGCAAGGCTATGGATGCATGAAAAAAAAAAAAAAGTAAAAAAAAAAAAGACAGCACTCAACACCATCCGTTTGCGGTCAGTTATCCATACACTAGTTAATGGAGAAGCGGACCAAAAAAGTCCTGTGGACCAAAAAAGCGATATGGACCAAAAAAAAGTGTTTGCGGACCAAAAAAGTGCTTGCGGACCAAAAAAGTGCTGCGGACCAAAAAAGCGATGCGGACCAAAAAAGCGATGCGGACCAAAAAAGCAATGCGGACCAAAAAAGCAATGCGGACCAATAAAGTGCTGCGGACCAAAAAGCGATGCGGACCAAAAAAGCGATGCGGCCCAAAAAAGCGATGCAGCCCAAATAAGCGATGCGGACCAAAAAGCGATGCGGACCAAAAAGCGATGACACTAAGAAACATTGATCAATCTAGGACATTTTTTGTTGTTGTAGTGTATGAGAAAAATCACCGACGTGTGAATGAGGCCTTAGTGAAACAAGTGCTGAGCTGACCCCTTCACTGCCATCATCTGTACTCCAAATTAGTGCTTTCTGATAACAGCGCAGCTGAAGGCAGGCAAATAGACTGGGGAAGAGCAGTTGTTTGAAAGCCACTTACATCGATTTTTAGTTTTCTAAAACAGTGAAGACAAATCAACCAAAAATGTTTTGCACAGTTTCAAGAAAAATTATAAAAAGCAAAAAAAAAAAAAAAAAAAAAATCAGTGAAACTATTGTTTTTAATAAAACTCCTACTAGACCAATAAAGGAAATGCAGTGATAGACCGGTCAGTGGATCCTCAAACAATAGTACAGCACGTTACCGCAGCGATCCACCGAAACCCCAGGGGGTCCTGTTGACAGGACAGTCCTAACAAAATCATAACTCCTGGACTGCCAAGTGTCATGCCGTCACATCACATTTGGGCTCGGTATAATAATTCTACTGGATAGATATATATTTAGTTTTACTTAATCCCTATCTCAGCTGAGTAATTTGAATCTCACTGGTTGCTATGAAGTGAGGCTGGAAAACTTTATAGAAGTCTGTTTTTTTGGGTGTGGAATGCAGAGAATTCTCATATATGATAGGCCATGAAAAACCACCCTAATCCCCATTTTGTGGTTTTTACAGGATAGTCGTTCTGGTGAGATGCGTCTGTCGGGATCATTTTGGCAGCCATTTCTACTGGTTTTTCATAATTCTCTCCTGAATGTCTGCACCAATGATGGGTGTCTGAACATGTGGTTATTATTCCGTGCCATTCGGCACGCATCCCGTTTTATGCCATTTCCATTACAGACATGTATTCTTTTTACTGGAAGGAGAAGGTCTAGAGACAGATCGGCACCACAGTGGTGCGAGTCTGAAGAGCCGGCGAGTTCTTAGGCCTCCACTAACAAAAGTCTGAATACGGCACGATGGATGCACAACACTGCTGCCCACCACAAAGATACAACTCAACCGGCAGGGAAAGATACCAGAGGCCTAGTTTACCTCACCGCTCTGGTAAGAAGAGCTGCGCTCTGGTTGCTATGGTAATATAGTAATGTGACTAGGAAGGGGTCAATATGGCAGAATTTGCCATTGAGGCTGTACTTTAAAAGCAACAAAATGGTGGTTATAAGAAACATCATAAAACCTGTTTTTTTTTTTTGTTCTTAACACGCCGTACGCTCATCAGTCTACTCTGAGCAACACAATGAGGGTTTTTCTCATTCCTCGTTAGGATGCAGAGCAGCTAATTCTGTCCGCCGCTGGCCGTCATTACGAGGCATGACTGGGTACAACCTGCTCCAGGTAAGGCACGACAGGTAAGATCCATTAATATCACTTTTATACGTAAATACTCAGACATTCAGAATTGACCATTTTCAAGTTTCTCACCTACAGATAATGGCCTGTATACAAAGACTATGCATTTTATTTTTAAAGTTCATGTTTTCCAAAGGCTTAAAGGGAACTGATCAAGTAAAAAAACGTTAATAACCTTCAGATACGTGGTTAATCTGCAGGTTAATAGTGCTCTAAAGCCGTGCGGCTGCCAAGTGAAAATTAACTTTATTGCTTCCGGCAGCCTGGAGCTTTCAGTCGCAGTGGCACGGCGGCCACTACGGCTTCAGTTACTTATCAGTACATCGTGAGCAGCAGATGTAAGCACCTCCCAGCACTGACAGACGGCAATGTACATATGTGCTGCCTAGACGGCTGTCAGTCAGTGCCGGGGCGGTGTACTGAGCAGTGACTGAAACCGCACCTCTGACTGAAAGCCGGAAGCAATAAAATTAAAATTAAGGAGAAATGTTTTACGTTACAAATAGAAGTGAAGAATTCTTTATTTCACCAGAAATGCCAGGCAGTCACTGACCTAACCAACCATCACTGGTCTTTAATAATGCTAGTCTCTTATAGGCCAAAGGGAACCTTTTGGATCTCTCACGCTCCAAGGTCTGGGTGCAACTGCAATCCATGCACCTATGAAGAGCTTATCCCCTTATTAAATAAATCTGCATTCTTGGGCTATCTAAGCATGCATGTTCAGGGAGTCTGTTAACACAAAATGACTGTTCAAAGCAAGCACAGGCGCTCGTGCAACCTTGGAGCGGCGAAATAGTTCCATGCGCTTTCCCACCTACTTATTTTGGATCTTTATCCACTCTCAATTGACTGACCGATCAGGCTTTACAGGAACCAGAGACAGATAAAAAATAAGCAGATGTGAATGTGTACTGAACTGCATCGTCATGCAAAGGGAACGCTGTGTGCATGTGCTTGGTTTGAACAGTCATTTTGTGCTGACAGACTCACTTTTATGGGGGATGTGGAAAAATTTAGGCTAAACTCGGGAGCGGATTAGAAAAGAATATGTATATGGTAATTCCGAAAGCTGGGATGGATGTTCATTAGTAGCAGCAGATAGAAATAAAAAAAAAATAATAAAAGCAAAAAAAAATAGAATAAAAAATAAAAACTTTCAAGTATTTCATGTAAAGTAAGCCTTGATTAAAAAAAAATAGAGTATTGCATGCAGCAAAAGTAAAACTGTCAGCTGTTTATTGGCTATTAATTCATTCTCGAGTGTTTACGCTCTTGAAGCTGACAAGAGTAGACGACGCGCTGATTATAAATGGCTAAGGTGTACAAAGCCGGTTAGGTAATATCGCTAATGTCATTTACCAATTAAGAGCTTTTAGAGGAGTAGAAGGGATAGAACAACCCGATTTTGGCTGGGATTCATCAGCTAATAGAAAACCCCTAGAGAATAGCAATAGAAAAGGGGACTTTGTATTAAAGGGTTCAGAATAGAAGGAAAACAATTCCTGAGCATTATTGAATTCACTTTATATAAACTTAGCCAGTCGGGAATACACAGGAGAAGTAGAGCAAAAGAAAAACTGGAGGGGTCTGTAGCCATAAAAAAAAACAAACAAAACACTCACATACTGAAGGTTTCCACTTTATTAAAATAAAGTTCCATTTCTAAGAGTAGCCATTAGGATTGAGCGAAACGGGTCGTTCATTTTCAAAAGTCGCCGACTTTTGGCAAAGTCGGGTTCCATGCGGTACGCGACTTTCGCGCCAAAGTCGCGTTTCAATGACGCGAAAAGCGCCATTTCTCAGCCAATGAAGGTAAACGCAGAGTGTGGGCAGCGTGATGACATAGGTCCTGGTCCCCACCATCTTAGAGAAGGGCATTGCAGTGATTGGCTTGCTGTCTGCGGCGTCACAGGGGCTATAAAGGGGCGTTCCCGCCGACCGCCATGTTACTGCTGATGATCTGAGCTTAGGGAGAGGTTGCTGCCGCTTCGTCAGAAGCAGGGATAGCGTTAGGCAGGGTCCATTAACCACCAAACCGCTTGTGCTGTAGCGATTTCCACAGCCCAACACCACCTTCGGTGTGCAGGGACAGTGGAAGCTACATTTTTTTTTTTTTTTCCCCTCAGCGCTGTAGCTCATTGGGCTGCCCTAGAAGGCTCCCTGATAGCTGCATTGCTGTGTGTACGCCGCTGTGCAAACCAACTGCTTTTTTCAAAGCACAAATCCTCTTGTTCCTTCCTTTCTGCACAGCTATCTTTTTGGTTTGTCCACACTTTTTATTTAATTCGTGCATCAGTCCACTCCTTATTGCTGCCTGCCATACCTGGCTGAGATTACTGCAGGGAGATAGTAATTGTTGGACACTCTCTGTTTTTTTTTTTTTTGTGGGAGATTAAGATTGACATTTCTGCTAGAGTGCCATCCCTGTCTGTCATCTCTCACTCAGTGGGCCATAGAAAGCCTATTTATTTTTTTGCTTGATTTGGGTTATAAAATCTACCTGAAAAAATCACTACATCAATCAGTGGGAGAAAAATATTGGCCTCAGGGCTTGTGTGCCACTCCTGACTCCTGTGTGCATCATCACTCACTCAGTGGGCCATAGAAAGCCCTTTTTTTTTTTTTTTTTTTGCTTTATTTGGGTTCTAAATTCTACCTGAAAAAATCAATAAATCAATCAGTGGGAGATTAATATTGGCCTTTGGGCTTGTGTGCCAGTCCTAAGCGTGCCATCTCTCTCTCTCAGATAGTGGGCCATAGAAAGCCTATTTATTATTTTTTTTTATTGGGTTTATAAATTTTCCCTGGAACAAAAAAAAAAAAGTGGGAGATTAATATTGGCCTCTGGGCTTGTGTGCCAGTCCTGAGCATGCCATCTCTCTAACAAATAGTGGGCCATAGAAAGCCTATTTATTTTTATTTTTTTTGGTTTTATAAATTCTCCCTGAAAAAAAAAAAAGGGAGATTAATATTGGCCTTTGGGCTTGTGTGCCAGTCCTAAGCGTGCCATCTCTCTCTCTCAGATAGTGGGCCATAGAAAGCCTATTTTTTTTTTTTTTTTATTGGGTTTATAAATTTTCCCTGGAACAAAAAAAAAAAAGTGGGAGATTAATATTGGCCTCTGGGCTTGTGTGCCAGTCCTGAGCATGCCATCTCTCTCACAAATAGTGGGCCACAGAAAGCCTATTTATTTATTTTTTTTTTGGTTTTATAAATTCTCCCTGAAAAAAAAAAAGGGAGATTAATATTGGCCTCTGGGCTTGTGTGCCAGTCCTGAGCGTGCCATCTCTCTCACAAATAGTGGGCCATAGAAAGCCTATTTATGTTTTTGGTTGATTTGGGTTCTAAATTCTACCTGAAAAAAATCAATAAATCAATCAGTGGGAGATAAATATTGGCCTCTGGGCTTGTGTGCCACTCCTGACTCCTGTGTGCGTCATCTCTCACTCAGTGGGCCATAGAAAGCCTTTTTTTGTTTTATTTGTTTTCTAAATTCTCCCTGAAAAAATCATTTTATTTTACTTGGTTTCTAAATTCTTCCTGAAAAAATCATTTTATTCTATTATTTTTTTTTCCTAAAGTCTCCCTGAAAAAAAGAAAAAAAAAATCAGTGGGAGATTAATATTGCCCTTTCTGCTTCTGTGCCACTCCTGACTCCTGTGTGCGTCATCTCTCACTCAGTGGGCCATAGAAAGCCTTTTTTTGTTTTATTTGTTTTCTAAATTCTCCCTGAAAAAATCATTTTATTTTATTTGGTTTCTAAATTCTTCCTGAAAAAATCATTTTATTCTATTATTTTTTTTTTCCTAAAGTCTCCCTGAAAAAAAAAAAAAAATCAAATCAGTGGGAGATTAATATTTACATTTGTGCTTCAGTGACAGTCCTGCGTGTGTGGCATCTCTCTCATTTGTTGCCACCAACAACAGAGTGTGTAACATTGTGCCTGATTTTCGTTGTGGTCTCACTCACCTGTAAAGGGGTAGCTAAATCATACTGAAGTTATAGCTCACCGTGTAAGTTGTGTGACAGCAACAAATACTGTTAGTTTGTTTACGTTTTTAAAACAATGAGGAAGTCTGGTGGAAGAGGTCGTGGCCGGGGGCGTTCATTGTCAGCTGGTAATGAGGGTAGTGGTAGTGGTGGAGCATCAGCTGGTCGTGGGAAAAAAAATATTGCACCTAAGTCTGGAGCTGTGGAGCCAGGTTCGTCGTCTGGCTACACAAGGCCTCGAACGCTCCCTTTTCTGGGAGTAGGAAAACCGCTTTTAAAGCCGGAGCAGCAAGAGCAAGTTTTGGCTTATCTTGCTGACTCAGCCTCTAGCTCTTTTGCCTCCTCTCGTGAAACTGGTAAATGTCAAAGCAGCGCGTCGTTAGTGGATGTTCACGGTCAGGGACAAGTCGCTTCCTTGTCCTCTTCAGCAAAAACAACAACAGAGAAGAATGCAGCAGGCGACAACGGGTTACTCCATGGAGCTCTTTACACATACCGTCCCTGGCTTAGAAAGTGAAGCAGTTAACAGTCCATGCCCATTACAAGTTGAATCTGACATGGAGTGCACTGATGCACAGCCAGACTACTATGCTGGTCCTTTGACTCAGACCACAACATTGCCCTCGCAGGGTAATGATCAAGAATCAGACCCTGATGAGACTATGTTGCCCCATCACAAACGCTATACCACCGACCGACACGGTGACACAGACGAAGTTGCACACGAGCTACAAGAAGAGGTAATAGATGACCCAGTTCTTGACCCCGATTGGCAGCCATTGGGGGAACAGGGTGCAGGCGGCAGCAGTTCTGAAGCAGAGGAGGAGGGGCCGCAGCAGGCATCAACATCGCAACAGGTTCCATCTGCCGGGCCCGTATCTTGCCCAAAACGCGTGGCAAAGCCAAAACCTGTTGGAGGACAGCGTGGCCATCCGGTTAAAGCTCAGTCTGCAATGCCTGAAAAGGTATCCGATGCTAGAAAGAGTGCAGTCTGGCATTTTTGTAAACAACATCCAATTGATCAGCGCAAAGTCATCTGTCAAAAATGTTCAACTACCTTAAGCAGAGGACAGAATCTGAAAAGTCTCAATACAAGTTGCATGCATAGACATTTAACCACCATGCATTTGCAAGCCTGGACTAACTACCAAACGTCCCTTAAGGTTGTAGCACCCTCGGCCAATGAAGCTAGTCAGCAACGCAACATCCCTTCCGGCAGTGTAGGGCCACCATTTTCCGCACCACCTGCAGTATCTGTGGTTTCTTTGCCAGGCCAAAGCAGTCAGGGTCAGGGAATCACCAGTTTTGTAGTAGGAAACACTGCATCTAGGGCACCGGCGGCAACAATACCATCTCCCACCGTCTCTCAGTCTGCCATGTCCACCGGCACCCCCGCTAGTTCCACGATCTCCAGCTCTCCAGTCCAGCTCACCCTACATGAGACTATGGTTAGAAAAAGGAAGTACTTAGCCTCGCATCCGCGTACACAGGGTTTGAACGCCCACATAGCTAGACTAATCTCGTTAGAGATGATGCCCTACCGGTTAGTTGAAAGCGAAGCTTTCAAAGCCCTGATGGACTACGCTGTACCACGCTACGAGCTACCCAGTCGACACTTTTTTTCCAGAAAAGCCATCCCAGCCCTCCACCAGCATGTTAAAGAGCGCATCGTCCATGCACTCAGGCAATCTGTGAGCACAAAGGTGCACCTGACAACAGATGCATGGACCAGTAGGCATGGCCAGGGACGTTACGTGTCCATCACGGCACACTGGGTAAATGTGGTGGATGCAGGGTCCACAGGGGACAGCAAGTTTGGGACAGTTCTGCCTAGCCCACGGTCTAGGAAACAATTGGCTGTAGCCGTTCGCACCCCCTCCTCCTCCTCTTCGTCCTCCTGCAGAAGCGAGAGCTCGTCCACAGACCGCAGTCGCACAACCACTCCATCCGCAGCTGCCACTGTTGCACACCAGGTCTCCCATTATGGGGCAGCTACTGGCAAACGTCAGCAGGCTGTATTGGCTATGAAGTGTTTGGGCGACAACAGACACACCGCGGAAGTTCTGTCCGAGTTCTTGCAGAAAGAAACGCAGTCGTGGCTGGGCACTGTAGATCTTGAGGCAGGCAAGGTAGTGAGTGATAACGGAAGGAATTTCATGGCTGCCATCTCCCTTTCCCAACTGAAACACATTCCTTGCCTGGCTCACACCTTAAACCTGGTGGTGCAGTGCTTCCTGAAAAGTTATCCGGGGTTATCCGACCTGCTCCTCAAAGTGCGTGGACCTTGCTCACATATCCGCCGTTCGCCCGTACACTCCAGCCGTATGCAGACCTATCAGCGTTCTTTGAACCTTCCCCAGCATCGCCTAATCATAGACGTTGCAACAAGGTGGAACTCAACACTGCACATGCTTCAGAGACTGTGTGAACAGAGGCGGGCTGTTATGTTTTTGTGGGAGGATACACATACACGGGCAGGCAGTAGGATGGCAGACATGGAGTTGTCAGGTGTGCAGTGGTCGAAGATTCAAGACATGTGTCAAGTCCTTCAGTGTTTTGAGGAATGCACACGGCTGGTTAGTGCAGACAACGCCATAATAAGCATGAGCATCCCCCTAATGCGTCTGCTGATGCAAAGTTTGACGCACATAAAGGATCAGGCGTCTGCAGCTGAGGAAGAGGAAAGCCTTGATGACAGTCAGCCATTGTCTGGCCAGGGCAGTGTACAGGACGAGTTAGCGGGCGAAGAGGAGGAGGAGGACGAGGAGGATGATGGGGATGATTATATTTTTAATGAGGAAGCTTTTCCGGGGCCACTGGAAATTGGTGGCGCGGCAAGGCCGGGTTCTGGTTTTTGGAGAGACACAAGTGACGTGGATTTGCCTGAAACTGCCCCTCAACCAAGCACAACCGCAGATTTGAGAACTGGAACTTTGGCCCACATGGCGGATTATGCCTTACGTATCCTCAAAAGGGACACACGCATAACTAAAATGATGAACGATGACGATTACTGGTTGGCCTGCCTCCTTGATCCTCGCTATAAAGGCAAATTGCAAAATATAATGCCACATGAGAACTTGGAACTAATATTAGCAACCAAACAATCAACTCTTGTTGACCGTTTGCTTATGGCATTCCCTGCACACAGCGCCCGTGATCGTTCTCACACGAGCTGCAGGGGCCAGCAGACCAGAGGAGTTAGAGGGGCAGAAATCAGAAGTGGCGTTGGCCAGAGGGGTTTTCTGACCAGGTTGTGGAGTGATTTTGCTATGACCGCAGACAGGACAGGTACTGCAGCATCAATTCAAAGTGACAGGAGACAACATTTGTCCAGTATGGTTACAAACTATTTTTCATCCCTTATCGATGTTCTCCCTCAACCGTCATTCCCATTTGATTACTGGGCATCAAAATTAGACACCTGGCCAGAATTGGCAGAATATGTATTGCAGGAGCTTGCTTGCCCGGCAGCTAGTGTCCTATCAGAAAGAGTATTCAGTGCTGCAGGTTCAATACTAACAGAAAAAAGGACTCGTCTGGCTACCCAAAATGTAGATGATCTAACCTTCATTAAAATGAACCACAACTGGATTTCGAAATCTTTTGCCCCACCTTGCCCGGCTGACACCTAGCTTTCCTATGAAAAGGTCTTGCCTGTGGACTATTCTGAATGCCTTTTCCAATCTCGTAATTTTCTGCACCTGATTGTCCAGCATACGACATGTTTACACCTCACTAAATGGCCAAACTTCCCACACGGGGCCGTGGTATCGACACTTGGCGACAGCACCCGTGAGAGTGCTGTTTGTCTGAAGAGGTGGGTGTGCCCGCTTTTGGTCGACGGCACTGCCACTGGGTCCCTCCTAGTACAATAAAGTGTCTCTGGCGGTGGTGGTGCGCACCCAACGTCAGACACACCGTTGTAATATGAGGGGCCCTGGGCCTGTACCGCCGGCCACAAGACAGTTCCCCCCCCCCCCCCCCAGCTCAAACAGTGCTCTACCACTTGCAAAATTATCTCACAGCTCCACCAATGTTTAGTCTATGCACTGACATCCTTCAATGCCTGCCACTGACAATACCATTGTATTGACATTTTTGTTATGTTAGGCCTTCGAAGCCTGTCTGCGGTCACTCCTTCCACTATGCCTCCACTGACCACACCACTGCTGCCCGTGTACCCCTGGAACCAATTTAAAATTGCCTACAGCCAGCCCAATTTTTTTATTTTAGGCCTTCGATGCCTGTCTGCGGTCCGTTCTTTCTACTACTACTACACTGACCAGGCCACTGCTGCCCGTGTACCCCTGGAACCAATTTAAAATTGCCTACAGCCATGTGTTATTATTTTAGGCCTTCGATGCCTGTCTGCGGTCACTCCTTACAATATGCCTCCACTGACCACACCACTGCTGCCCGTGTACCCATGGAACCAATTTAAAATTGCCTACAGCCATGTGTTATTATTTTAGGCCTTCGATGCCTGTCTGCGGTCACTCCTTCCACTAGGCCTCCACTGACCACACCACTGCTGCCCGTGTACCCCTGGAACCAATTTAAAATTGCCTACAGCCAGCCCAATTTTTTTATTTTAGGCCTTCGATGCCTGTCTGCGGTCACTCCTTCCACTAGGCCTCCACTGACCACACCACTGCTGCCCGTGTACCCCTGGAACCAATTTAAAATTGCCTACAGCCAGCCCAATTTTTTTATTTTAGGCCTTCGATGCCTGTCTGCGGTCCATTCTTTCTACTACTACTACACTGACCAGGCCACTGCTGCCCGTGTACCCCTGGAACCAATTTAAAATTGCCTACAGCCATGTGTTATTATTATAGGCCTTCGATGCCTGTCTGCGGTCACTCCTTCCACTAGGCCTCCACTGACCACACCACTGCTGCCCGTATACCCCTGGAACCAATTTAAAATTGCCTACAGCCAGCCCAATTTTTTTATTTTAGGCCTTCGATGCCTGTCTGCGGTCCGTTCTTTCTACTACTACTACACTGACCAGGCCACTGCTGCCCGTGTTCCCCTGGAACCAATTTAAAATTGCCAACAGCAATGTGTTATTATGTTAGGCCTTCGATGCCTGTTTGCGGTCACTCCTTCCAATAGTTCTCCACTGACCAGACCAATGCTGGCCGTGTACCCTTGGAACCCAGCTGAAAGTGCATGTAGCCTCCTTTTTTTCTTTGTTTTATATTTAGAAAGCACAGATTAACTACGCTGTGCAACGGTTCAAGCTACCCAGTCGACATTTCTTTTGCGAGAAAAGCCATCCCAGCCCTCCACCGGCATGAAAAAGTCTGCATTGTCATAGCACTCAGGCAATCAAACAGTAGAAAGGTGCACCTGACAAGAGACGCATGGACCAGTAGGCATGTCCACAAAAAGTTACGTGTCCATTACGGCGCACTGGGTTAATGTGTTGGATGCATGGTCCACAGGGGACAGCCTCCAAAGTCTGTCTGCAGTCCCTAATTCCAATTTTCCTCCGCTGACCACACCACTGCTGCCCGTGTACCCCTGGAACCAATTTTACAGTGTCTACAGCCTAATTTTGTTATGTTAGGCCTACTACGCCTGTCTGCGGTCCCTCCTTACAATACTCGTCCACTGACCACACCACTGCTCCCCGTGGACCCCTGGAACCTATTTTTAATTGCATAGAGCATCCTTTTTTTAATAGTAGGCGTACAAAGTCTGTCTGCGGTCCACTATTGAAATTGTCCTCCACTGCCCAGAGAACTGCTGCCCGTGTACCCCTGTAACTTTTTTAAGCTGCAGTGAGCCACATTTTTGGGTTAAGTCCTACTACCTGTGTCTGTCTGCGCCACTCAATTCAGCTGTGTTCCTTTGAAAAAAGCTGAGCGTCAATAGTCTTGTTTTCAGCCTCTAGGAATTTTAAAACTGCATTGGGGGTACAACTTTGGTAGGGCCTACTAACGGTGTCTGCCTCCCCAAGGTGTGCCCCAGGTTTCCTCGCCATTGCTTCGATCTTCATGCTCTCGTTTAGTAGTTGTTGGAAACTACACTGCATTAGGCCTACAAATTGGGTATGGGGTGTAGAGAGATGGTGTGTTCCACTCCAAGGTGTTCTCCAGGTTGCCTTTCCTGAGCTTCGATCTTCCGGCTCTCGATTAGTAGTTCTTGGAAACTACACTGCATTAGGCCTACAAATTGGGTATGGGGTGTAGAGAGATGGTGTGTTCCACTCCAAGGTGTTCTCCAGGTTGCCTTTCCTGAGCTTCGATCTTCCGGCTCTCGTTTAGTAGTTGTTGGAAACTATGCTGCATTAGGCCTACAAATTGGGTATGGGGTGTAGAGAGATGGTGTGTTCCACTCCAAGGTGTTCCCCAGGTTTCCTCGCCAATGCTTCGATCTTCATGCTCTCGTTTAGTAGTTGTTGGAAACTACACTGCATTAGGCCTACAAATTGGGTATGGGGTGTAGAGAGATGGTGTGTTCCACTCCAAGGTGTTCTCCAGGTTGCCTTTCCTGAGCTTCGATCTTCCGGCTCTCGTTTAGTAGTTCTTGGAAACTACACTGCATTAGGCCTACAAATTGGGTATGGGGTGTAGAGAGATGGTGTGTTCCACTCCAAGGTGTTCTCCAGGTTGCCTTTCCTGAACTTCGATCTTCCGGCTCTCGTTTAGTAGTTGTTGGAAACTACGCTGCATTAGGCCTACAAATTGGGTATGGGGTGTAGAGAGATGGTGTGTTCCACTCCAAGGTGTTCTCCAGGTTGCCTTTCCTGAGCTTCGATCTTCCGGCTCTCGTTTAGTAGTTGTTGGAAACTACGCTGCATTAGGCCTACAAATTGGGTATGGGGTGTAGAGAGATGGTGTGTTCCACTCCAAGGTGTTCCCCAGGTTTCCTCGCCAATGCTTCGATCTTCATGCTCTCGTTTAGTAGTTGTTGGAAACTACGCTGCATTAGGCCTACAAATTGGGTATGGGGTGTAGAGAGATGGTGTGTTCCACTCCAAGGTGTTCTCCAGGTTGCCTTTCCTGAGCTTCGATCTTCAGGCTCTCATTAAATTGTGGTTAAACGGAACAACTGCATTTGGCGTACTAGTTGGTTTGGGGCCTACTATCGGTGTCTGCCACTCCTTGCTGTTCTCCTGGTTTCCTGTCCTGAAATTTCATTTTCAGGCTCTCGTTAAGTAGTTGTTAATGTTAGACTGCATTTGGCCTACTAGTTGGGTTGGGGCCTACTATCGGTGTCTGCCACTCCTTGCTGTTCTCCTCCACTGAACAAAGCTGTGCCGCCTGTTTACTACGGTTGCCAATTTTGAACTGCATTTCGACTACTTACTGATTTGGGCCTACTCTCTGTGTCAGCCTCTCATTCCAGTTGTCCTCCACTGCAATGCCCCCTGGTTAGTCCTGTGTTACCAATTTTGAACTGCATTTAGCCAACTTTATTCTTTGGGCCTATATCTGTGTTTCCTCCTCATCCTGCCCATTGCCCAGCCAGTGATAGATGAGTCTGCTGGTACATTGACCCATAACGCAACATTCCCCGTGCACGCTACACAGCAAGATTGTGACCCTGCTGAAAGTCAGGTTCCTCTTCCCGCATACCATACCACCTTACACGGGGACAAAGAGGAAGGTGCAGATGAAAGTGCAGGTTCCTTCATCAGGTGGGGGGAGGAATACTAGTTGGCGACGTCACTGGCACAGGGCCTCTCATAGTACGCAAAAGTGTTGCTGCCGGTGGGAGGCGCCCCCGCCGTGCAAACACACCGCTGTACTTTGAGGGGCCCTGTGCCAGTGCCAATGCCAACGAGTGGGCCCCCCCTGCTTGCTCAGGTTCACAGCACTTGCAATGTTGAAATACTTACCTCGCCCTGCTCCACTGCCGTGACGTGGTCCAGATTTACTGGGCCCACTAATTACTTGAACCAGCCCTACCCCCCACAACTTTAGCCAAATGACCCCCAATTTCAAATGCCTTCCAATTATTATAAGGTAAATTACGATTGACAAGCTTCTTTAACAAGAATGGATGTTTTTGCCATTAAAATGGGCAGTGTAGGTGTTTTCCTGGCCTCCACTCACTGCCGACTATGCTCCCCCATTGACTTGCATTGGGTTTCGTGTTTCGGGCGATACCCGACTTTTCGCAATAATCGGCCGATTCCACTCGACTTCTAAGATAGTCGGGTTTCGCGAAACACGGCTCGACTCTAAAAAGGTCAAGGTCGCTCAACCCTAGTAGCCATAAATATTATAGGGTACCAGTAATTCCCAAAATGCTGAAGGGTTTGCATGAAGATATGAAGAGCTGGGCTCAGTTATTTCCAGCAGTCCCATTAAGAATCAATGGAGTGGAGGTGCACCATTCATTGTCTATGTGGGTGGAGGAAAAAGTAGAGTGGTGGCACTGCTTTCTCGGAATATCCCATCAGCAATGAGTGGCATGGAGGTCTACCAAGCGCATCTCCGTACCATGCAAGAAGTGGCCCAGTTCTTGGATTCGAGCCTTCACTGCAGGACTGTGGAGGGTCCTAGGGGTTAGCAGCCCAGCGATCAGATCCTTATCCCTTAATGTATAGATCAATTCAGGGCTGTGGAGTCGGTAAGCCAAACCTCCGACTCCTCAATTTCCATGACACCAACTCCACCAACATGGGCTCCGACTCCACAGCCCTGGATAGATTACCTAATATTTTCATCATAATCACAATTCAGACTGTAGAATCTGAATCTTTTAGTCTATGGTACAGAACAGGTACAGATCTCCGCCTAGACTTTCATGGTATACGGCTTGGCTGAACCTCCATCCACAGACACCCAGGAACATTCCTGCTCAGGGACCCCCACTTATCCCAAAAAAAAAACAGAGGTCACCTGTACCACAAGGGCAGAAAAAAAAAATAGTTGCATATGCTCAAAACCTGCAATTCATTTCTATCGATATTAATTTTCTTTCTGTTCCACAAATACCGGAATCCGATCCATGCGCCTGCTTGAGAATATAAATCATTACATCTCGAGGCGTGATGGCCTTCAATAGATTTTTCTCTCTATTTGGAGATTTTGAGCTCTATTATATTGTACTGACAGGGAAGGAATAACGGAGGAAACACAATGAGAACTAATTGTCACCCGCGTGTTACATAATGGGAGCCGGTTGGCGGTTGCGATATAATGTAGCACTTCTCATTCAAGTCTTTAGATACCGTAGTTATTGTTACAGAAGTACTTATCAGCACCTGTAGAAAGGAAATTCGGATCGGCACACAATGCCGTATGTAAAATACCCACCACCATAACACTGCCTCCTACAGAGAAGGAAATGACCATTCTCTCTCTAAGGATGAGTAACGAAAACTACACTGACCTCCTACTCTATGCCGAACTTGCATTACTTCTCCATATCCTGCCACTCTGCAGAACTTCACACGCCCTGCGCAAACTTCCTCTTTCCAAAACATGGACACAAGTGTCATCACCTGATGCGGAGAATAACCTGGTGTGAAGCTCTTTTGGCAGGAAATAAAATATTCCCTGGTCTGCTCCAACTTTAGATACAGACAACCCCCAATGTCAGCCCGAGCCCAATAAGAAACTTATAGACAATTTATTAAGCTTGGGCAAATTATTGTACAATGATCGGAAAGCCTGCCTGATTGGTGCCAATCTGTTGGGGTTAAAATCAATCTCCACTACCACTTGTGCTTAATTACACATCTGTCCATACAAAATACCCATTGCAGGTCCAGATGGCGTTCATTGATGGGAACCATCCATAAGTACACCACTAGGCTAAAAAAAAAAAATACCCCAAACAGACAGGTATAATGGTTAGGAAAAATAAAAATTTGATATGCCGTAGCTAAAAAAAAAAAATCCTGGCAACATCTCCTCTAAGTCCGGATTAAATTAGTCATGAGACACCCAGTTTATAGTAGACCAAAGCTTGCATTTTCCTCACTAGGAGAGAGATGAAGGGCGAGATCATTGCCCTTGAGATAGACCGGTAGTCTCTAGCCTATGCCGGGGACATCACATGGCAATAGAAACGCAGTATTTCCATACCATAACCAATTATCAGAAATGAACACGATCCACAGATATATCTCAGCTTGTAGGACATAATCGCTTCTGTGGGTTCAAGCTCCAGGATCAAGTGTTTTGGGGCTTTCGAAACCAAGGAAATGTAATATTAACCCAAACTATGGATGGATATGGATATGTGGATATATCATTCATGTTTGGTGAAAGTATGCTCGGAAATATGGAGGTCATATTATTATTAGAATGATGTCATGCTTCCATCTCTCCTGGTCTTCAATAAGCCGTTCTCCTATAACCTGACCATTAGGAGGGGTGAAGGTATAGAGAAGACCCTGTTTACGCTCATCCAGGGAAGACAATTGGTACATTTTAGTTGTTTCCTAATTTCTGCGGCGATCTCTGCAAGGAAATACTCCACGATTTAATCACAATAGCCTTATTTTATTTTCTATACCTTTTTGCTTGATATTGCTTTTTTTTTACCTCTTGTGTAGGTCTTATTTTTTGTCACTTTAAGTTCTGTACTTTTTATTATGTATTAAATCTAAAATTTCATAAGTTTGTTTCTTGTTGCTGTACACGTACCCACAACCTGAAAGAGGGACACTACATCTTGGTTTTGTAAACCCTGAGATATACTAGAGTCAAAGCAGCGCACCCGTCAGGTGCTTGGGAAAGCTCTGTGTGCGTGAGTACAAGCGTGTCACCCAGGGAAGGCATCTCGATGGCTTAACAAAATGGCGAGTGGTGGATCAAGAAGTCTGGCGAGTATGTTGAAACTAGCCTTGGGGGCTCTTGGCTCAATGTCAGCGCATTGCAATAGGCGAGTGGATGAGTGTGAGAAGTGGAGGCCTTCTTTACTCTTTACAGTCACATCAGAATCATTTCTAGAGCAAGAGGATGGTGTCCGTGACACCTCAAGATGCAATTTTGTTGAGTTCAGGACAGAAGTTACTTTTTTCCTTAAGCATGATGGCACATCTAAGTAGGCAGGAGCTCCAAGAAGGTAGAGTAGGTTGGCAGATCCCCTAGGTGCGTTGAAGACAATACCAGGGAAGAACATGTTTAAATTGAGCATGTTGGTAGAGCCACACGTGAGCGTAAGACCTTGTGTACCAGTGTAAAAATTCCTATAATATAAGAAATCTGATCATGTTTGGTGTGGGGAAAAGATCCAGAGAACCTGACCGTCAATAATTGGATTTATGGCTCCGGTTTTCAAAGGGGTTGACGTTAACCTTTCTGGCTGCCTGTAGTCGGCACACATCTTGTACAGGAACAGAGCGAACAATGGCTGCACTGCGCTCTATACGCCTCTTTGATTAGAAGTGAATAGAGGGGGCTAGTGGGGGGATCGGAGGGAAGAACGCGCGAACAATGCCACCTTTATGTAAACACTGAAGTGAACTTGGGCTTCCGTCAAGTGGGCAGCATGAAAAGATGGAGATTGAATTCAGGGCACATATTAGGTTCGAAAAGCCATATCCAGGTGCCTAACACTCACATGCTCTTATTATTGTAGCAGTCACTGAAGTACCATGGTGCAGTCCATATATACACACAAAATATATCATATATACGTACGTAGATGTATAGAGCTATAGATGTATATCTATCTAGATACATCCATTATTTCCTTCTACGAATCTTACGTGGGAACACAGTTAGCAAAAACTTCCTTAGTGTAATTAATGAATGAATATATGAATGAATGAATGAATGAATGAATGAATGAAGGCTGCAGCAGGACTTAGGCACAGTTTGTATCTCTCATTGTGACAGCTTCATCACTTACAAAGGGTGAAATGGTAAAGGTTTTTTCATGCCTTAAATTTTGTTTAATATAGAGGAAACAGTAGCATTTGTGCCTGCAATATATACAGTAACACAAGGATGCAGTACCATCTGTGTCTAGATTATTTACAGACACAAATACCAGTCCCTTCACAATTCACAAAGAGACAAGGATACAGTACCATCTGAGCCTAGTTAATTATTTTATTTATTTATTTTTTACAGACACCTACCAATGCCTTCACAGTTTACAAAGACAAGGATGCAGTACCATCTGAGCCTAGATTTTTTTTTTTACAGTCACAAAAAACCAGTGCCTTCACAATTTACAGAGAGACTAGGATGCAGTACCATCTGTGCCTAGATTTCTTACAGGCGGAAATACCATTGCCTTCAGTTTACAGAGAGATACAAGGATGTAGTACTATCTGTGCCTAGATTTGCAGGCAGAGATACCAGTGCCTTCACAGTTCACAGAGACAAGGATGCAGTACCATCTGTGCCTAGAGAAGTATAAACGCAACCCACAACAATTTGAGGGTCCAAAGAAAAGGACTCTGTTCCCTGAGCTAGAGACCCAAGGCAGTGTGGCTACATCATTTATACATTGTTCTATAGGCAAAAGGAAGCCGTGCTCTCCAGCGCAAGGTGTCCACCACACTTCACTGCAAGCACTGAGATACAGGGTACCGTGCCATCACATACAATGGACCCTAAACATATATGTTCACAGTATTAAAATAAATGGTTAGGATGGAAGCATTATTCCAGTGCAGTTAGAGGATAGTGCGGACGCATAATATTTAACTATTGTTCTGTGCAGGTGGTTACTGTCGGGGGGTTACTCTTACCTTTCTATGTTGCTCATAATTTCGGATAAAATCCCGCAGTTGCTCTTCCCGGCTCTCCAGGGTTGAATATAACTGTTCCATCTGGCTGACCAAGTCTGCCTTTTCCGATTTTAAACGTCTGCGATCGGCCTTCATGGCTGGAGGGCAAAGAGAAATAATCAGCATATTATACACTAGACATTATGACATTTATGACATGCTGGGCATCATACATTTAGAGACAGTATTAGCTAGGCTTTTGTAATTGGCCTGGCCACGTATGGAAATGCATTGACCAAGGTAAAGCTGTTGGCATCCCCTACAAGATCTAGGGATGCTGGAGTTCCTCATGGGCGTGTCTACGGGGCTGGCCAAGTAGGTTCTATACTGCACATCCTGTATGTATCAGCTCATTACTACTCACTACGGGTGACAGTAACATGGTATCTCATACAGCTGTATAGACTAAGCCATCATGTTGGAGTGGTACATACATTTTATAAAAACCCTTCTAAAATATTCATCATCCAATATCTAGTCCTAACGCGCAGATACATTCCAAGACTATCATAAAATGTAGAACCGGAATGTGTTTATATATGGTCAATAAAATATACCCGATAACGTAAAGGGGAGGCAGGGGTTGAGGGAGGGGGGGGGGAAGAGGTGGAGTAAGGGAAGGGGGGAAAGAGGTGGAGTAAGGGAAGGGGGGAAAGAGGTGGAGTAAGGGAAGGGGGGAAAGAGGTGGAGTAAGGGAAGGGGGGAAAGAGGTGGAGTAAGGGAAGGGGGGAAAGAGGTGGAGTAAGGGAAGGGGGGAACGAGGTGGAGTAAGGGAAGGGGGGAACGAGGTGGAGTAAGGGAAGGGGGGAAAGAGGTGGAGTAAGGGAAGGGGGGAAAGAGGTGGAGGAAGGGGGGAAGTGGAGGAAGGGAGGGGGGAGAGGTGGAGGAAGGGGGGGGGAAGAAGTGGAGGAAGGGTGGATGAAGAAGGAGGTGGGATGAAGCTAGAGGGAAAACAAGTGGGTGGGATGTTTGTCCCTTGCAAGGTGCGCCGAGCTCCAGACCGTGCTGGCTGACTCCCTTTAAGTAGTATGGTTGGAATACATCCTCTGCTGAGGCAGCCAACGCCAAGCTGGTGTTGGGCATCATGTGGAGATGCAGCATTAGGCAGGGTGGTCCAGTTGCCAAGACAAACGTGAAGGCGCCCCGTCCTGCCTGAACTTTGATCTCTCACCTCTAATTGCACATTTGTGATCATGTTACACACTTTTCCGCCAGGAAGCTCAGGATACACTGGGATACAAGTCCCGCTCTGATAAATTACATAAACTCTAACCAACATCTGGAGATGAACATGGCTACAAATCACTCTCCATAGCGCTCATTATAAGCGTTTATCCTCATTCGCCCAGTGAATCCTCTCCGGATAACATAATGCAGTCGGAGATATTATGTAACAGATTTTGGGTGGGGTTTCTGGATACGGACAGGGGGCAGCCGCCCGGGGAGTTTGGATCCGGTCTGTAAAGTCCATAGACTTGCGAGTGTTACTATCCATACTGTGCAGCACATTCGTAGATGTAAACTGTGCAGATGATTGGCGGTGTGAGGTTATTGTTCATGTCTCCCGAGCCTCCGGGGAGCTCCCCGCACGTCCTGTGCACCTGTTCTCAGCCACGTTACAATAGCTATTGCTTGTATAAGGATGGAAATGGCTGGAGCCAGGATTTCTAGCAATGTCTAGGTTTTACTAACGCTCATGGGAAATGTAGTTTATGATATGAAAGTTGTCTGTTATAGACAACTACAAATGTGTCAGACTCGACAGCAAAGCTTGTGAAGTTACAACAGGAAGGTATGGAGGAATACCGGCTCTCATTAAAGAGACCCAACTATAAATGGAAACTTCTTTTCCAGGCAATTCTCTATGGGAAAAAAAAAATATGCAAATTCACTCAAACCAACGAAACTAGTCAACCGTCTAGAGACATAAGTACTAAAGAAGGACAATAACCCAAAACAGGGTACTAGTTAGCTGAATGACCTGTCTTAAAGAGAATCTGCCACCAGGTTTTTACCACCTAATCAGAGCGCAGCATGATGTAGAGAAAGAGACCCCGATTCCAGCGATGTGTCACTTACTGGGCTGCTTGCTGTAGTTTTGATAATATCAAAAGTTTAATCAACAGATTATCGCTGGAGGACTAGCAAACCTGCTGCCATGTAGTCTAACCCCGCCCCCACCACTGACATTCAGTTGCCAAAACACAGTGTACACAGAAAGCGGCCAATCAGTGGTGTGGGCGGGGTTACACAGCTCAGCAGTCACAGATCTGGTAACTCTACAACAGAGAAAAACAGCAATTTTATCATAACTGCAGCAAGCAACCCAGTCAGTGATACATCACTGGAATCAGGGTATCTGTCCCTACATCATGCTGCTCTCAGATGGGATAGCAAAGCCCTTGTGACAAATTCCCTTTAAGAGGGGCTTACCCAGACTCATACTGTAGACAAAGTATCAAAAGAAGTCTCAAATATCTGAAAGATTTGTGGACAATGCCGCACTGTGAATTCATTCCTTAAAGGGAGTGCACAAACCCACAATAATTTCAAGGAAAACAAAATATCCCCCCTTCCCCGAAAAAAAAAAACTATTTTGCATATGGTCATTTTTATAAATGTGTTTCTGTTTTGTATCAACAACTCCTATGCAAACCCCAAAAAATAAATAAATAAAAGTTTGCATTATTTTTTTTACATAAAAAAATGCAACACAGGCCAATACTGGCTGCAGAATGAGCGATCTGAGAATCTGAGCTGATTTACGACCACATCAAAGTTGAATATGCAAGAAAAAAACCCAAAAAGGCTGTAAACAGCGCAACATTTTTAATGAAATTCAATTGCAAAAATTTTATTTTTTTCAGCTCCAAATAAACGATTAATTAAAAATAATTAAATATCCTGAAAAGAGGACAACCTTTTGAATCATTTCTGCATTTGCTAACCATGGATGTGATTCTATGGGGTGATAACTTCCCATTTATTGCAGTCACAATGGAGAACTGAAGCTGCACAGGTCACCTTGCATTCTGTAAGCTGATAGAGAACATAAGTCATTGTGATCGCCCCCATTAATGACAGACAGGTGCTTCCTCCAAAAAACAATGCCCTATTCTCCGATAATTAGTCTTTAAGGCTATGTGCACACGTTCAGGATTTCTTGCAGAAATTTCCTGTGCAAAACCTGACATTTTCTGCAAGAAATGCGCATGCGTTTTTACCGTGTTTTTTTTTTGCGGATTTTTCCAGAGGTTCCCAATGCAATAATATAGTGGGAAATCCGCAAAAAATCCGCAAAATTAATGAACATGCTGCGTTTTTTACCGCGATGCGTTTTTTTTCCACCAAAAAAACGCATCATGTGTACAAAAATTGCGGAATGCATTCTAAATGATGGGATGCATAATGTATGCTTTTTTTCGCGTTTTTATAGTGAAAAAAACGTGAAAAATCTGCAACGTGTGCACACAGCCCAATTCCCCTTCATTAATGCCTATTTATACAAATGACTGGGAATCTCAGATCAACGCAATTCCTGGGAGAGCAGACAGCGCCTGCCCCCTGTACTCCAGCTTATCCTGACCCTGCTGAGTGGGAGGAGGTCAGATTAAATGTGGACAAAGCACGACGTGGAAACCCAGAGCAGGAAGCCAGGAGGATATCGTGAAAGCTTCCCTCAAATAAAATGTTGCTTCAAATAATCGGCGTTAATCCCCAAATACCGTGGTCCTATCTAAACAGGAAGCTCACATCACTGGCTTATGTCATCCCTCATCATTAGACAATGGGCCCACAGCCATTCTAAAACACCAGCTTTATAATTAGTGCACTTCCATAAAAAGGGGTGAACAGTTTTGCAAAATGCTAAAACAGGGGAAAGTCTGCTCCAGTGCAAAATCTTTAGCGCCATCGCCCCTATACACGTCATTTAGAATACAGATGTCTAATTGGTCAACAGGTTTTTGCCACGTAATTTGAGAGCAGCACAATATAGGGGCTGAAATCCTGATTCCAGAGATGTGTCACTTACTAGGCTGTTTGCTGTAGTTTTGATAAAATCCAAGTTTTATCTGCTGCAGCGCCACCAGTTTTCTTCGGAATGCTGAGCTCTGTGTAACCCCGCCCACACCAGTGATTGGCAGCTTTTTGTGTACACTGTGCGAAGGCTTCCAATCAGTGGGGTGGGCGGGCTTACACAGAGCTCAGCATTCCGAAGAAAACTGGTGGTGCTGCAGCAGATAAAACTCTGATTTTATCAAAACTCCAGCAAGAAGCCTAGCAAGTGATACATCGCTGGAATCAGTGTCTGTCCGCATATCATACTGCTCAGATGGGGTGTTAAAAACCTGGTTGCAGCTTTCCTTTAAGCACCACAGGATGGGTATGACCGCTACCTCTACACCTGTTATAGCTAGATCACTGCAGGGACTTGTAGGTAAAAAATCAGTTTATTTTTCAATTTATCTTTTAAATAACCACAGTTAAAATTTCAGGCATTGTAGAGTCAGAGGCGACAAAACATACACTGGAATTAAAAAAAAAAAAAGAGCCAAGCAGAGGTGAGAGTTTTAGCACAGCAGAATGAGGGTGTGGAAGCGACCAATAAATTGCCAAAAATCACATTTCTACCAAAAGACCACAGCTACAGCAAAAGATACCATGAAAAGGACAGGTCACCACCAGGGGGCGATCTACACAAATCAAACGCTGCAGCACAGGGGTATGATCAACACCAGACAAGAAGAACTATAAACATTATAAAGCCAAGATTTGCACAGATGTTAAGAGTAGTTGCACTGGAATGTAACATGACCTAAAATACTATAGAAATCATTATTTGGAAAACTGTCCACAATGTGTACATTTTAATTGGCACCCACCTGGTTCCAGCTCTTATAAAAAAAAAAAATACATATATATACATATATATACATATATATATATATATATATATATATATATATATATATATATATATATATATATATATATATATATATATATATATATATATATATATATATATTCTACTTACTACTTTGCACAGTCTTCAAATCGAAGTAAACAAAATCTCTACAGTATTGAAAGCTACACAGAACAAATTCATACGAGCTATACTATATGGTGAGGATGAACAAGAGAGGAGCAAATATTATATAACTCTGGTTAAAAGTTTGCAAAAACCTGTTCATGCAATATTTTTCCTTATTAAAATGTGCACATTGTAAATCAGACTGGAGGTAGCAAAATCAGGGAGTGAGTAAACATGTGTGAAACGAAACAGCCATGTATTATACTTTAGATTCTTCTAAATACCCCTCCTTTTAGTCCGATGACAACTTTATACCCCTTGGCATTCTCTCCAGCAGCATCATCAGAGATAGTCACCACCAGGTAAGCCTTGACTTTTGACAATGTGCAATCATTGGCCTTCAGATAGTGTTTGCCACCATCAGGTTTACTTTGCACAGGCAGCGTTGGTACATAGCTCCGTACAGTGCTGAATACTATTTCACATCGATTTTAAACCAGAATATGGCAAGAACCTCTGAACTAAGAAAAGAAAAATGACAGCCCATCATTACATTAAGACATAAAGGTCAGCCAATCTGGAAAATTGCCCGATTCTTGACGGTGTCCTCAAGTGTAGTCAAGAAAGCTATCATTCGCTATGATGAAACTGTCTCTCATAAGTCCTGCTGCAGGAAAGGAAGACCAAAAATGACCTCTGCTGCAGAGGATAAGTTCATTAGACTTAGCCTCAGAAACTGCAAATCAACACCACCAAACAAAACAGAAATCATAAATTATTTTCAGACATTAAGTGGCAGAAACATCTCGACATTAACTGTCCAGAAGTGGCTGAGAGAATTGGTCAAATTGCTGCAAAGAAGCCACTTGAGAACCTGAACAAGAAGAGACTTGATTGGGCCAAGCAACACAACGACCGGACATCAGATCAGGTAAGCTCTCCACAGTGATCTTTGTTAGACGCAGGAGAGTGGATGATTACTACATGTGTGGTGCCCACCGTGAAGCATGTAGGGGAAGGTGTGATGTTGGTGGTGCCATGCTAGTGACACAGATGGCAATTTTTTCCAAATTCAAGGCACCCACCATGGCTACCAATGCATTCTGATAGGACATCTAGTTTGTGCTCAATGGGACCATCAATTGTGTTGCGACAGGACAATGACTCAAATCATATCTCCAGGATATGTTAGGGCGATGCGATCAAGATGGAGAAGGCTGGAAGCAGTGTCAGAAGACATGGCCTCCACAATCACTTAACCTAAACCGAACTGAGATGGCTTGGGATGAGTTGGATGCAGGGTGAAGGCAAAGCAGCCAACAGATGCTCAGCACCTCTGAGACCTTCTCCAAGACTGTTGGAAAGCCATTCCAGGTGACGACCTGTTAATGCTGCTTGAGAGAATGCCAAGGTGTAAAAGTGGGTTAACTTTGAGGAATCTATGACTGCACATATTCTGGTTTTGCTGCCTTGAGTCTGAATCAGAATCTACAATGTGCACATTCCAATAAGGGAAACCACTGTTTGATCAGGTGAGTCCAAAACTTTTGACCTTGTACTATATATATGGTTTCAAAAATACATTATCTAATTACCTGGCCTGTTGGGGGAATTAGTTACTAGAAGGGACACTGCTTGCTATTGGTGGTTAAAAAAAGCCAAAAAACAAAACGACCCAAGCTCCTGTGTGTGTCTTGTTTACATGTGATCTATCCCAGGTAAAACCCCAGATTTCTATTTTTAATGACTAGTTAATGGTGCCAACAGTTCTTGCAGCGCTGGCAGAGATATTCTCATACGCACATTAATTACTATAATTACATCATTAAGATATTCAAATCGACAAAACCGGTCCTGACGCCACCCTGTATGCCCACACTTATTCATAACCTAGGTTCCCACATCACTATTTACCTGGGACCTGTTGGGTGGCATGATGCCAAGGTTATGGAAATAGTTGAGGTTACCCATCCACAAATTACTAAGATGTCACCATTGATGTGGAACTTTTGTGTTGTCTCTGTGTATACAGAGGGGAAAGTGGCACAAGCGCACCAGGCGCAGATACGGTGCAATTGTGGGGAATCTCTCTATAAAAACTGCTCATGCCCCGTTAAAAATGGACACAATTGGTTGCAATTGTGGAACTATTGTGCGGGAATCAGATGTCACCCGTTATATTTGGAAATGCCTGCCCGAGCTAGACCAATATTGCTGGGGGCTCTTGTCCTAAAAAAATAAATAAATACCGGTAAATGTTGGGCTCCCAAATAATTGTGTCTTATGAATAAAACCTTTATCACGGCATACTGATGTCATGTAGGGGTCCCGTATTAACCATCTTTGAGTAAAACTGGAAAGACGGTCTTCGGGAACGGCTCCGGCTCTCGAAGACTTCAGCTGTCCATGTATTACTGAAAGTGCGGCCATTTTTTATATACTAGGGGCAGAGCTAATAGAACTATAGTCCCATCTCAGGCACGATCGGCTTATTTTTACAAGACTGGATAATGCCGTGAATGTCCAAAATGAGGGGCGATTAGTCAAAAGGCTTGGAGGAAGAGGTCAGACCAATCAAATATTCCAAAGAATGAGGAGAGATGGGGAGCCCCTCAAACAGACAAAGACTGGAAACCATTACCCTGCAGTGCCTCCTTCGCCCGCGCCAGCTCTTGCTCCTTCTGCGCCAGTTGCACCTTGAGCTCCGTAACCGACAGTACCTCCGCCGATCGGCTGTCGTGTGACTCCTCCAGGTCCTTTGCTAACATTTCCTTCATTTGTCGGAGCAAGTGAACCTCATCTTGCAGCTGTGACACCTCTTCCCTTAGCAGCACTGCAAATTAAAGGAAATAAAAGATTACAAGCGTAAGCTGTACATAATTTCTGCAGAAACACGAGGACGACATGTCGTCGAAAAATTAATACGTCTTTACCAACAGTTCATCAAAAATGCTGCTCTAGAGAACACACGAGATGGAAGATGGAGGATTCCTTTTCCTCTGTGTACTGTCTCTTTAACAATTAAAGGGAAATTACCGGTACATGAAAAAAAATATAGAAAAAAAATATACATCTCAAAGCTGTATATTTTTGGAAAGGAAGGAAACATATCAGGACTTGCTGTCCATTATTATTCTACTTAATGGGAAGCCATCATCAGAAAATGACCTATTGTATAATTTAGGTTTTAGTGCTAAACTTTTTTTTTTTTTTTTTAACATTTTTGACTTTTATCCTTAACATATCAAACTGTATGAACAATAAAAAAAAACAAAAAAAACAAAGTCTTGCCATTTTCACACTGGCCATTTTTAATCTCTGACTTCCGAATTCAAGAAATAACACATGTACATTAGGCACAATAATCTTTCGTAATGAAGTGTCTAATAAGCATGTGCACAGATCATTGTGAAGGGGGGAGCAGGTAAGTGTGACATCGATGACAGTGATTGGTGGATCCTGTGTTAGCTGTTTATAGAGGTGTTATCAGTCATTGTGATTGTGACAATTCTTCACGAAAAAACATGAAGAATGGGTCTAAAAACGTCCCATTGGCCAGTATGGAAATTTCAAGGTTAAAACAGTAAAAAAAAATAAAAAATAAAAAAAAATACACGTAACAGAAACCTAAACCATGCTTCCCTTTAATATCCGAGTCCAACTGTTTAATGTGAAATAGCTGGAAAGCATGGATTACTTCTAAACATGGGTAAATATGGTTTCACAGTTTATCATCTTGCTTCTCTTGTTACAGTCATCAAATCCTTGGGATCAACCCATTACCAACAACCACCCTCCGCACGTGAGGGACAACGTCCTAAACATTATGGAACTTCCGGGAGAACCTGTTTGGTCAGTAAATGTTACAACTATGTACTCACAGAATTAATTGACCGGTAATTTATGCCGAGTCAGATTTGTAGAAATGATAATCCTGGATGAGTAGAGACAATGGAATGTCAGAAAACGAGAGGCAGAAGCCCAAATTAGTGGTTATCTCTTTCTAATACTCCCTGGACTCCAAATTCTTTCATAGTTTTGATGTAACAATCCCAAATCTATTCAATTTCTTAACACACAAGATCCTGTGGCAAAACATCACCTTTAGACAAAAACGTTATGGAGATACTTTCCACCTTACGTAGAACATGTACTATCTGGTCTACCAGAATCAAACTAAACATTAACTTCCATCCAAAACATGAAATTGGTCCTCCTAAACTTCTTACAGGTCGCTATTCTCTTAAGCACTTTTGTGCATTTCACCTCAGTGCACGGACACGTGACCTCTATTGCTCTTCTTCTTGACCTACTGTGCTGTCTACAATCACTGAAGACAATAGTTCTGATGAAGGCCTAACAATAGGCCGAAACTAAACTAAAGTGGACTTTATCTCATTCATAAAATCTCAATCTTATTTTTGCATCATACAATTTGGGAGTGCCGAATTTATCTTTGATGTTAACACACAAGATCATGTGGCAAGACTTCACCTTTAGCCAAAAATGTTATGGAGATACTTTCCACCTTACGTAGAACATGTACTATCCGGTCTACCAGAATCAAACTAAACATTAACTTTCATTCAAAACATGAAATCGGTCCTCCTAAACTGCTTACATAATGGGTTCATGAGCAGAAAGACACGTTCGTCATATCTGCTCTATTGACCATCATGGCAAATATGCGGTTGTCCAAATGTCCTCGAATGACCATCATGTTCCATAATCTTCTCAAACTCGAGAGGGATTGACTGGATGAACCAGTTGGAAGACCACTACTGCCTTACAACCAACTTTAAAGTGATCCTCCACCCTACGATTGAAAAATACCTACACATTTCTCATTCAGTCACCCTACCTGGTGCCCTCCTGCTCCATCCTCTGTTCTGATCGACATTCTGTTTCTCCTGCTTCCAATATGGCAGGACCAGCAGCATGGAGATTGTAGCGGTAAGTTCAAACTATGTTCCCCCCGGCTTTTCTGTGCTATGAGATTTCAAATTAAAAAAAAAAAAAAACCTACAGTTCACAGTAACACCCTTACAAACAGCAACGATCTGAAGACCATCTCCTCACTCGATCATGAGCCAAGATATATCAAACCAATAGCAGCCTGATCTCACATACTGGTCACCGGTTATGCAGTGCTTTTTCGGTTCTGTGAAAAATGGACGATGGCCAATATGGTTGACAATACATCACCAATTGGGATTTCCTAAAAAAAAAATAAAAAAAACATTCCTAGAACTGCATTTCTCAGATTTAAGCTTCAAGTCGCCTCCCCAAAAAGGGCATGGTTGAGGATTTTGTTATGAGAGCAGTGGCTATTTAGTGTATTTGCATCAATGATCACCACCAAAGTTTCCTCAAGGAGAATGAATGGTACAGGAGGCCAAAAAACGTACACACGGTACACCCAACGCCCAGTACATCAATTCTACTTACCATAGTGTGGCCATTTTTGCATGGCCTATAATTAAAGGGAACCTGTCACCCCCAAAATCGAAGGTGAGCTAGGCCGATCAGCATCAGGGGCTTATCTACAGCATTCTGGAATGCTGTAGATAAGCCCCCGATGTATTCTGAAAGATGAGAAAAAGAGGTTAGATTATACTCACCCAGGGGCAGTCCCGGTACAATGGGTGTCGCGGTCCGGTCTTACGATGACGTCCTCTTCTTGTCTTCATGGAGGCGTACTTTGTCTAACCTGTTGAGGGCAGAGCAAAGTATACTGCAGTGCGCAGGCGTTGGGCCTCTTTGACCTTTCCCGGCACCTGCGCACTGCAGTACTTTGCTCTGCTGTCAACAGGGCAGACAAAGCACGCGTGCGCTGGAGCCGCAGAGTGAAGACAAGAAGAGGACGTCATCGTAAGGAGATGGGAGGCCCCGAACCGGACCACGACGCCTATCGGACCGGACCGCAACAGGACCGCCCCTGGGTGAGTAAAATCTAATCTCTCTTTCTCATCTTTCAGGATACATTGGGGGGGGGGGGGGGGGCTTATGTACAGCATTCCAGAATGCTGTAGATAAGTCCCTGATGCTGGTGGGCTTAGAGCACCATCGATTTTGGAGGTGACAGGTTCCCTTTAAGGGGTTATCAACTTGGGCCAAATTAGTCATTAAACTATCCCTTGGAAAAAACTAAGTCTTCCACCATTGTAACAAATTTTAAAAAGAAGGCCTCTCCTGTTATTTGGGTGTTGCACTCTTAGGTCTCATTCAGATGACCTTTTTTTGCATACAAGAATAAAAAATTGGCCATTTTTCAACTGATTTTCATCCATGTGTCAAAAAAAATAATAAAATAAAAGACAGCACACCAATACATGAATGGTTGGCCTTTTATCTCAGATCCATTACCTTGGACTGGCAAATATGATACGACTTGGATCAAAAAGGGTTTTTTTCTTGCAGGCACTTGGTCTGCAAAAAAACACCGATATCTAAAAAACCTCAGACTATAAGAAATAAATCCAGCCTCAAAGGAATAACAAAGGGGGAGGGAGGGAAGAAAGAAGCATCTCACCTGACCGCAGATAGACCTCTAAAACATGCCCCGACGCGCGTTTCACCTTTCTTTTTCAAGGGGATAGTATGCTACCTTAGTGCCCAATAGCGCCTTAAATAGTGCATAACCTAATTAAGAAAAGGGGTGGATACCGGTACCCCACCGAGGCCATGATGGTCCGGCGCATGCGCGCGTCGCCCTCCGAGTCCGAACGCCCCCTCCCCCGGTCATATCCAGCGACGGGAGCCAGGCGGGTACCCATAGGTCCCGACCGCGCTCGTCACAGGAAGTCGCCGGAAGAGGGAGGGCGGAGCCACGACGGAGGCGCGCGCACGCGCACAACAGCCAAAAAATGAATGTGGAAATGTATGCTCGATAGGGGCCGCCCAGCCATAGCAACGCTGCTTGCGTGAATCGAGAGGCGTGGCACCACGTTCCGTGATGTAAACAGATATAATACGTAATGTCCATAATACAACTTCGTGCGTCTTTATAAAAACGTGGGTCCACTCTCAAACTTGACAGCGTTGTCCAATCTGTGCCAATATATCGCAATGGGCTGAAGGTTTCTTTAATCGGCCAGATATACATCCATTTCCATATAACGATTACAGATGGTTGCCAATGGCTGTACTCATATTGTCGCATCACAAGAGGGATAACGGTCATAAAAAGACAAAAACCTAAATATAAATATAAGACACAAAGAAGCATTAAAAAACAACTAAACTAAAATGCAGAGGAAGAAAACCCAAGAGACCTAGAGATGTACTAAGTACCAGTATAAAGTCATGAGACAAAGTAAAGGAAATTAAAGAAAAGGACCAAAATTCAGGGCTTCATTTAACCCAGCAGGTTTAACAGTCCCAAGTTTGACTATCCACATAAGTTCCCTTTGAGCCAACATTTTTTTCACATTGCCTCCCCTAATGCCCGTGTGTATAACATCAATTCCTCGAACTTTGAATTCCTTAGGATCACAATTGTGGACCATTCGAAAGTGCCTCGGAATGGTTTTGAGAGTTGCTACATCCTCTGTTGTTCTAGCTGCACAAATGTCCCTAACGTGTTCCCGGATTCGTATCCTCAATTCGCGTGACGTAAGCCCCACGTATATGAGTGAACACGCACATGTGGCATAGTACACTACATTCCTTGTACCACAGGAGATATATTCTCGGATATCGAATATTTTTTGATCCACCGAACAAAAGGTGGAGGCTTGGCATGTGTTCGCACATGCCACACAGTGGCCACATTTAAAAAAAAACCTTTTTCGGCTGTGTGTTACCAAAGAAATTAGGGGTCGGGGCAACATAATGACTCTTGATAAGTAAATCGCTGAGATTTTTGGAGCGACGAGGGGTCATGAGAGGTCTATCAGTGAGGAAGGGCCTCAGGGAGGGCTCAGCACTGAGGACAGGCCAATATTTCGTCAAAATATGACGCATACTATCCCACTCATGATTAAACACTGAAATGAACCGTATATTTTCATCCTTCTCTCTCTTTCTATTTTGATATAACAAGGAGTCACGGGATACCGACTTGGCTCTGTTGTATCCATTTTTGATACATCTTTGGCTATAACCACGTTGTTGAAAGCGTTTCTTCAGATCCAGCGCTTGAGCTTCAAATTTTTGGTCGGTAGAGCAGATCCGCCTCATCCTGAGAAACTGTCCAACCGGGACGGCCCTAACTGTGGACTGGCTATGTGCAGTAGTAGCGTGTATTAACGAATTAACCGATGTCTCCTTACGGAAAACATCCGTCTGGATGGTAGAGGACGAGTCCACCTCCAGACTGATGTCTAAGAAGTCGATTTTCACTGCATCAAATCTGTATGTTAGTTTGATATTACAATTGTTGTCATTAAGCATAGCCATAAACTCATCCAGCTGCTGCACTGTGCCCCGCCACAAAAATAAAACATCATCAATATAGCGTAACCAGCACAGCACATGGTCGGCGGCCCCTGCCCCCGACACGCCAAACACCAACCTCTCCCAAAACACCAGGAAGAGGTTGGCGTACGCGGGGGCACAGGCACAGGTAAATCTCAGCGATTTACTTATCAAGAGTCATTATGTTGCCCCGACCCCTAATTTCTTTGGTAACACACAGCCGAAAAAGGGTTTTTTTAAATGTGGCCACTGTGTGGCATGTGCGAACACATGCCAAGCCTCCACCTTTTGTTCGGTGGATCAAAAAATATTCGATATCCGAGAATATATCTCCTGTGGTACAAGGAATGTAGTGTACTATGCCACATGTGCGTGTTCACTCATATACGTGGGGCTTACGTCACGCGAATTGAGGATACGAATCCGGGAACACGTTAGGGACATTTGTGCAGCTAGAACAACAGAGGATGTAGCAACTCTCAAAACCATTCCGAGGCACTTTCGAATGGTCCACAATTGTGATCCTAAGGAATTCAAAGTTCGAGGAATTGATGTTATACACACGGGCATTAGGGGAGGCAATGTGAAAAAAATGTTGGCTCAAAGGGAACTTATGTGGATAGTCAAACTTGGGACTGTTAAACCTGCTGGGTTAAATGAAGCCCTGAATTTTGGTCCTTTTCTTTAATTTCCTTTACTTTGTCTCATGACTTTATACTGGTACTTAGTACATCTCTAGGTCTCTTGGGTTTTCTTCCTCTGCATTTTAGTTTAGTTGTTTTTTAATGCTTCTTTGTGTCTTATATTTATATTTAGGTTTTTGTCTTTTTATGACCGTTATCCCTCTTGTGATGCGACAATATGAGTACAGCCATTGGCAACCATCTGTAATCGTTATATGGAAATGGATGTATATCTGGCCGATTAAAGAAACCTTCAGCCCATTGCGATATATTGGCACAGATTGGACAACGCTGTCAAGTTTGAGAGTGGACCCACGTTTTTATAAAGACGCACGAAGTTGTATTATGGACATTACGTATTATATCTGTTTACATCACGGAACGTGGTGCCACGCCTCTCGATTCACGCAAGCAGCGTTGCTATGGCTGGGCGGCCCCTATCGAGCATACATTTCCACATTCATTTTTTGGCTGTTGTGCGCGTGCGCGCGCCTCCATCGTGGCTCCGCCCTCCCTCTTCCGGCGACTTCCTGTGACGAGCGCGGTCGGGACCTATGGGTACCCGCCTGGCTCCCGTCGCTGGATATGACCGGGGGAGGGGGCGTTCGGACTCGGAGGGCGACGCGCGCATGCGCCGGACCATCATGGCCTCGGTGGGGTATCGGTATCCACCCCTTTTCTTAATTAGGTTATGCACTATTTAAGGCGCTATTGGGCACTAAGGTAGCATACTATCCCCTTGAAAAAGAAAGGCGAAACGCGCGTCGGGGCATGTTTTAGAGGTCTATCTGTGGTCAGGTGAGATGCTTCTTTCTTCCCTCCCTCCCCCTTTGTTATTCCTTTGAGGCTGGATGTTAGACATGAAACGAGGGTGAGAGTCTTCGGGTCCCTTGGAATTATATGAATGGGGCACTTTAGCATTGTCTTAGTGCCGGGACCGTTGTGGGGAGACTGTCTCTTACCTGCACCTTTTGTATATACACAGTTTGGATTATAAGATATTAATATATATTACAAATACGCAGTGGACCTATTGCTGGTGTCTTGCATTTTATTATGTCTATGTTGCACTACCATCATGTGATGGCAGTGTGAATTTTTAATGTTGGTGTCGTTAATAAAATTCAGTTTGTATCTTTCTATAAACTTCCATGTGCCCTCCTGGTTTATATAAGAAATAAATGAAAAAGGTGGACAATACACATATGTGACAAACAGATGTCTGAATGAGGCTTTATGTAGACCCCAGAAGGCTGGCTAATTAATGCCATGGGCAACTATACAGCAGCACGGAAAGCATCACTGTGCAACTTGGCAGATTTACCAGGGCTCAGATTTTCTTGTACGACTTGTGATGGAGACCACATAGGCGGCCGCTACTTTAGAATCGAAGTTGAGGTGGACTCCGGGTATACATGAGATTCTCCATTTTTTCGGAAGGGCCCCCTTTTAGTGGGTTTTATATTCCATAAATAACATTTCCCCCCCAGCACAGCTCAGAATAAGTTATAATCTCAATATACAGATTCCTTCCTGTGTGCGGCTCTGACGAGGGGTCAAGTCAACTGAATTAGCTGTGTAGTCCTGGTGCAGAACACTTCTGCAGTAGCCACAGGGAAGAAAAAAAAATATTTTGCAGATCAAAGCCGCCTAATGACAAATAATAGATCTTGCAGGCAATTAAGGGTCAGAACCTTCCACATTTTAAAGTGAACCTGACGTTCCGAAAACCTCAAGCTAAATTTCTAAGGGGTTGCCTGAAAAATACACAGTATAGTAATTATATGGCATATGAATTAAGACAAATACCGTACTTTCTTGATGAATTAGGGGCATTTTGCAGGGGCGCACATTAAGCTGAAAGCCCACTGACTCCCTGCACTGCAATAAATGCTGCCAGTCAGAAGCTGGCAGCTGACGTCAAAGTCACTGGAGATGTCGCTTATACACTGAAGTCAGCTGCCAGCTTCTGCATCGGCTATAGAGGAGGACGTTGCATCTTGTGGGGGCGGGGAAAGGCAAGAATAATTGTTAATTTTTTATATTTGTTGGAGAAAAGCTGCTGAACATTATTACTGGAAGAAGCTCAGGATTGAGCACATTATACCAGGTTGGGGACATTATACCAGATAAGACATTATACCAGGAAGGGACCCAGGATAGAGACATTATACCAGGCAGGGGGATATTATTACTGGAAGGTGATATATTATACCTGGAAGGGGGCCCAGGAAAGCGGACATTATTACAGGAAGGGGGCCCAGGAAAGAGGGCATTATTACAGGAAGGGGGGGCCCAGGAAAGAGGACATTATTACAGGAAGGGAGGCCCAGGATGGAGGACAATATTACAGGAAGGGGGGCCCAGGATGGAGGACATTATTACGGGAAGGGGGGCCCAGGATGGAGGACATTATTACAGGAAGGGGGGCCCAGGATGGATGACATTATTACAGGAAGGGGGGCCCAGGATGGAGGACATTATTACAGGAAGGGAGGCCCAGGATGGAGGACATTATTACAGGAAGGGGGGCCCAGGATGGAGGACATTATTACGGGAAGGGAGGCCCAGGATGGAGTACAGTATTACAGGAAGGGGGACCCAAGATGGAGGACATTACAGGAAGGGGGGTCCACAGGATGGAGGACATTATTACAGGAAGGGGGTCCCGGGATGGAGGACATTATTACAGGAAGGGGGGGGGGGGGGGGACAGGATGAAGGACATTATTACAGGAAGGGGGGCCCAGGATGGAGGACATTATTACAGGAAGGGGGGGGCCCAGGATGGAGGACATTATTACAGAAAGGGGGGGCCCAGGATGGAGGACATTATTACAGAAAGGGGGGGCCCAGGATGGAGGACATTATTACAGAAAGGGGGGGGGGGGCCCAGGATGGAGGACATTATTACAGGAAGGGGGGCCCAGGATGGAGGACATTATTACAGGAAGGGGGGCCCAGGATGGAGGACATTATTACAGGAAGGGGGGCCCAGGATGGAGGACATTATTACAGGAAGGGGGGCCCAGGATGGAGGACATTATTACAGGAGGGGGGGCCCAGGATGGAGGACATTATTACAGGAAGGGGGGAACAGGATGGAGGACATTATTACAGGAAGGAGCCCAAGATGGGGGACATTATTACAGGAAGAGGCCAGGATGGAGGACATTATTACAGGATGTGGGATATTGTTACATGAGAGAATGAACACGTCTACACAGGATCCGAAATGCTTCAAGGGCACATAAATCTGACGAACATGCAGATGGGGGGCCCTGGTCCAACTTTTTTACCGGGGCGCATGCGACTAGTGTTCCAAACGATCTGCTACGATGTACGATTCTCAGCAGTATCCCTGATCGCTGCTGCGTGTCAGACACAGCGATATCGCTGGAACGTCACGAATCGTACCGTCGTAGCGATCTAAATGGCACTGTGTGACGGTACCCTTACGCCACGGCCTATCTGCACAATGTCAATGTGTAAAGTTCAGGACAAGTGTAGATTAGGCAGCTCTCAGCCTGAACACTGAGCCAATGATGCCTAATGGCCCAATTCACAGGCATAGACCATTAATGCTGTTCAACCATGGGTCTGGGAACACAACTGGTCATGAAGTCGGATTCTACTTGAATGAAAAGTCATTTGTTTTTACCCGGAAAAACACAGACCGGTGTTTCGCCATTCATCTACCACAATCGCATTGATATCTGCAGGCTTTAAAACAGAGGTCATCGATTTACATGCTTTACACTGCAGCTCTGCCTATTCAGACTGGCTTCTGTGTATGTGCACAGCACGGGCCCAACCACAATTTCCCTACAAGGTCAGTGAATACCATTTCTATTACTGCAAGGAGAAAACTACAAGCTAAACACTACCAGTGAGAGAGAGAGATGCGGTTAGGAATGATTGGTTCTGTAGAACAGGATTTAGGATTGTGTTTACTAAATGTAACAACACTCATTATGAAAAAGTTATTCATTTTGAGCAACAAAATCATATCCTTGTAGCACATAAAATGTTAAAATTCATCTGACCTTTTCATTTTCTAAATTATAGCTCCTCAGATAAAAATTAAAGGAAAAAAAAATTGAATGTACTTGGAAGTGTAAAGTAAAATATTACTCAAATTCATCTTGAAAATTCCCTGTCCAGTAATCTGGTAAAACAGGAACATTTGCAGAAAGGTTTTAGGATGAATATTTGTTTTCAGAGCATGTGCATAATAATAATAATAATAATAAATAATAATAACAACAACAACAAATTAAAATAAAAAATGAAAAAGTAAAAATAAAAATGAAATAAAAAATGAAAAAAATAAATAATAATGAAATACAAATAATGGGAAAAAATGAAAATCTAAAAATGAAAAATAAAAAATGATGAAAAAATAAAAAATTATAAACAAAAATAATCAAAAACAATAAACTTTTCTGGAAAGGTAGGAGTCATGCTTTTGACAAGTTGCCTTAAAGTCATCCTTTATTTTACAGGCTGAGTTAATATCATGAATAAGTTGAGAAGCCGTCAATCATCTATAGATCAACGATACATGATCTACTAGTCATCTGAAATGACTAAAGTGAACCATATGAGCTGCTGATAGACCCCAGAACTAGCACCAGCAGGACCGTATTGATCAGCGTGTCGCCATTACAATATGCCCTGAACGAAGACGTGCAGACAGGATCAATAAATGCTGACTTGCATTAAGTCCAAGGGGGAAGTGTCACGCTATTCGGATATTGCAGCGGCCATGTCTGCGGGGACCTTGGCAAGTAGCTCATCCGCTGACAAAGGTGCTAAGGATGGAGCCAGGAGCTGAATTACTATCACAATGTCCTTGACACTTCCAGCCTGCTAAAAATATGCAATTTATCTAAGAAAGATCCTTGTAAATTTCAAGGGTCTACGTGTAAGTGTGGCACTGTGTAAGGAATGTCAGAGAAGTCGCTTTATAGTCTTCAGTGTTTCCAGCCCATCACATTACACTGCTTGGGGTGGGGAGCTTGAAGGTGACAAAGGCTTCAGTGTTTTCATTTTCTTTTTCTCCTAAATTAGTACACGTGAAAATAAGAAACTTTGCAATATATGTCATAAGATAAATCTGCTCCTACCGGACTTCTTCATTCTCAATTCAAGGGTAATATCTCTCATTACTGAGATACGAGGTGACAGATGGGGCTCAAAGTTCTATGGAGAACGGTAAGTGTGGTATAAGAAGAACCCGCAGCACAATGTCCGTCTGTCTGTGGCTCCTCCCTTCTCCATAGAACTCTGAAAGTACCAACTGACCTCCACAAACATCAGTGATGTAATGTCTTCACTGAATAACGATTTTAGCAATAAACGGAGAGTGAAAAATCAAATGCATAAGGAGAAAGAAGCAGATTTCTCCGATATATTACAATATTGCTTATTTTATTATTGATTTATGACAAAGTAAACTGTGGTTACGCTACAACGTAACCGTTATTTTATTTTTATTTCCTAAATCCATAATACACTTGAGAATAAGCAAGATTGTAATATATCCTATCAGAGAAATCAGCCTCTTTCTCCTCCTGGACTGATCCAATAGCTACCCGCGCCACAACCAGGGAGGGTACACGCGCCACAACCAGGATGGGGGGGTTGATACACGCGCCACAAACAGGGGGGGGGGGGAGAATACCCGCGCCACAACCAGGGGGGGGGGGGGGATACCCGTACCACAACCAGGATGGGGGGGGTTGATACACGCGCCACAAACAGGGGGGGGGGGGGAGAATACCCGCGCCACAACCAGGGGGGGGGGGGATACCCGTACCACAACCAGGGGGGGGGGGGATACCCGTGCCACAACCAGGGGGGGGGGGGATACATGCGCCACAACCAGGGGGGGATACCCGTGCCACAACCAGGGGGGGGATACCCACGCCACAACCAGGGGGGATACCCACGCCACAATCAGGGGGGATACCCGCGCCACAATCAGGGGGGATACCCGCGTCACAACCAGGGGGGATACCCGCGTCACAACCAGGGGGGATACCCGCGTCACAACCAGGGGGGATACACGTGCCACAGCCAGTAGTAAAAATCTGTATTCAACGAAGACAGATTTTTCCATTACTTAAATACATGACAGTTTGTGCTTGTTTGTTTGTGGTGGGGGAGAGTAGTAGGAGGGAGGAGGTAGAGGCAGACGTTCTGCTGCAAGCTCTCCATAGAACTTTATGAGCACCAACTGTAATCTAAGTCAGTAATGGGAAAGTCTGTGCTTACTGAAGACAGATTTTACCCATGAATTGATAATTTTGAGAATGAATGATCAATCCAGGAGAAGAAAGAAGACATCTCTAATAAGACATTGTACCAAGTTGATTAATTTCAAAATGACTTATTGATTTCTGAAAGAATTTAAAACAGTTACTTTAATTGTTGGGCAACTGAAAGAGACAGAATATTAAAGACAGGGGGAAAAAACAAGTTCACTTTGCCTGACGATTACTAAGGCAGAGGGCTACAGGATGGGTGGGCGATAGGACTTCTTGCCATCCATAAAGTTGCATTGTGCCATTACAGCCAGTAGCAGAGTCATGGCCGGGTCATTGTGAGGTGGAGACAGCCAACATAACGCCATTTTGCGCCATTGCTGAAGAGAAGACGATCATAACCAGATGAGTTTCTGGAAAATTTAGGAAGCAATAGCTTTCCGTTGACAGAAGGATTTATGAAATGTATCAAGCTGACAAGTCAGTGCATCCCTGCGTTTCACACATTTACCCTCCATCGAGGATTCTGAGATGCCCTTTCAATACATCACCGCCTCCTGCGAGACAAAAAGGTGAAGGAGATTAAGATCCTCTGTATAAAGCCGAAACCCGATGCATTTCCCAAGGCATTAAAATTCCATTTTTTATTGTTGACAGACATTTCAGCACTGACTGGTGTCTTGCATTATTCAAGATATTTCAGAATAGGAGAAAACTATGAAGAAAGCTAAAAGATTTGCTCAAAGTTGAGCTGCCCTGAAAGTCTTCATAGATGAGAACATCAGCAGACCAACGCTATGGTGAAGATTTAAGAATTCTGCGATATAGTCATCTATTGCCGGACCTTAAAAGGGGTTATCTACTGAAAACAAGTAATCGTCTATATGCAATATACACAATACCTTAATAATGGCGAGGGTCTGACTGCTCTGATTGGCACCCAACAGCAGATTGGGGAATTTTTTAATCCCAGTTACAAAATGGAGCGGTATATTGGATGCCCGAGTGCTGCCTCATTCATTCTTCCATGAGGCTTCAAGAAACCGCCAAGGCCAAAAGGTCATGAATAGGTCAATAACGGGTGGGAATGGGCACTGCCGTTCCGTTCTAAACGTGGTCGCATAAGTCTGACTTGAAATAGGGGTCTTGGTTTCCCAAAACGCATTATTGTTTGATACATTATAGAGAACTTTAATGTAAAGTCTCAATCAAAAATGCATTTCGGAATGCAAAGACCCCTTTTTCAAGTCAAAGAGACAGATGTGACTCCATTAGAATGGAGCGGCAGTGCCTTTGCCCAATCGTTCTATTCATTCCTTTATGGGCTCGGCCATTTTTAGCAGCCCCGTAGAGAATAAATGAGGTAGAAATCAGGCATCCAATATGCTACTATATTCTAAGAGTCACATCTGTCTACGACTTGAAAAAGGGGTCTTTATACCCTGAAACGCGTTGTTTGAGACTTTGCATTAAAATCCTCTACAAAGTATCAACCAATGCGTTTCGGGGTACAAAGACTCTTTACAGTCACAGAGACAAATGTGATTCCATTAAAATTAAATAAAAAATTCTCTGCACTGTTTCTATCGCCTCTATTGGTTGTCCTGGCATATATCGTTTTCTGATTGATTTGATCATTGTCCTTTTGGTTTTATTTGGCATAACCAACTGAAGATCCAGGATGGTGGCTGCGTTGTCTACACCCTGCCCTACTTGACCGGTGGGCACAACGCCAAGTTCCCAGCTCTCTACTATTTTTGATTTTTCACGTAGGTTATCACCCTATGTTTTCGCTCTCCCTTTTTTTTATGCCTGTTTGACCATTGTATGGCATGTAAGCGTCCCCTAGGTCCAAGCTCATATACATTTTTGGAGATCCAATGCAAATCATATCTCTGGGTACCAAGACAAAAAGCGTTGCCGCCATCAGCCACCACTCAATGCAAAGAATTGGCAAAAATGACTACATAGACTACAACAAAGGACAACAAATAAAAAGTGCATTGCTGTACACGGGAATGACTTGAGGTATTGGAAAAGCTCCACAGAACTTCCTCAAAGCAAGAAAATGATTATGCTTATACAAAGGCTTCAAAGAGAGACAGTAACAACATAAAAAGGGTCAAAAGTGAACGTAGAGACTGCATAACTATGGTGTTTGGAGAGTACACATCAGGTGCCCCACCCCAGCCCAGCCTGCCCCGGAGACATTACGTTGTAAATTCTTACAGAAAAAAATAACTTTTTTAGATTTCCAGGTAAACTGCACCTCCAGCAATATTTGCACAGGAGTTTATAGTACAAACAGATACAAAATGATAAAAATGTGAGTAATCGGGAGTCACAGTAAAGCAGAGCACGATGCGGAGCAACATAATGACTGATACTTCATTTATTTCCAGAGCTGTATTCCGAATTCGGCTTCCTCCTTCCCATGTGCAATGGATGCCTGGTGGGAGCTAAGACAGTTAGAAGGTCGTCAGGTCTACTGGCTGCCCTTTTTGTTTTTAGGATTATTTAGCTAAATTGCCTTATAACTTATGCCAGAGATCCCTTGATGGCATTTTTGTGGATTTTGAAAATGGGACAGGGCAAAAATGGCATCAGATTTTTTTTCCCCCTGCAACCCATAGATTTGCCTTAGTGAGACTGATCACAGACTCAGATCAAAATCACACATCTCTGATTTTGTGAGAATCATTCAGTCTACAAAAATACACAGACATGAACAGCCCCATAGACTTTCTGCTGTATGAATTTTATCCATAACATGAAAAAACCCGTACAAGGAAAATGGACGTCTGAATGAGTCCATATGGAGAAGACAGTGGGATGGCAGTTCATGAAAGACCTAGGTTTTTTTTTTTCCAGTGATAACTAGCTACCGACAGGTACTTTCCGATTCGGCAAAGTTTCACTTGACTTAAGCCAACGTCACAGTTCTATTGAAGAGGTTCTTTTTGGAGCACATCAGCTCTCTAATTATTTTGCAAAAACTGTTGTACAACTTTTTTTCAATTCATATACATTATATAAAAACATAAAATTCACTTTGATGTTCATATTAGGAGTTTCTTGGGCTTTTTTCCCCCCTTGAAGTGGTTTAGAAAAACATCTAGCGGAGAAAAAGTGTATGAGACTTCTTTGAAGAGAAACCTAAACGAACTCTTAAATCTAGACAATGTTCAATCAAAAGGTGGAAAAAACAACAAAACAAACCCACGCTTTGAGAAAACTATACAGGAAATAATTTAGTAAAAGGAAAAAAAAAAAGCTCCAAATACTTCACCCAAAAAAGGAGTTTACCGAAGCGGCTTCTGCTTAAAATCTTGTAATTTCCCATTGAAAAAAATTGGCCTGCACATGGCCTTACTAGACAATACAATTCCAGTCTCGTTAGGAACACCTATAAAGTAAATCTTACTCACAATTGGTCACCAGTGACACCTCGAAATGGTGGCATAGTGAAATCACTGCTCTGAGACCGGCACAACTCTTTCCTCCCCCATATCAGTATTGACCATGGCCAAAGATTATTGCACCTACAACTATGCAACAAAATATGAAAAGGGTTGGGGTTTGGCTACTTTAATTTTATTTCAACAAATGTAGGAAAGGATTTTGCACTACAGGTCCCCACCTCTGTGCACTTTTTCATGTAACCATGGGTGTAACAATTGCGGTTGCGGAAAGTGCGACTGCTACCGTGCGGGAGTTGGGACCACCAACACCTGGATGTGCATTCTGGGACACAAATTTAACTGAAAAGTACAGCAGCACAGAGACCCACTGACTCCCTGCACTGGAACACATGCTTCCAGCCAGTCAGGCAGCAAACATCAGCTTGCCCATGACAGGCGGCACATGACAGACATCATGCGCAACGCATGCCGGCACACCGGAGACTGCTGCCGACTTCTGTACCGGCTATAGCGGAGGACCCTTTCATGGGAGTGGGGGAAGGTAAGAATAATTTGTTTCATTTTAAAATGTGCTGAAGAACAGCAGGGGCCCAGGATGGGTCGCATTGTACCAGGAACAGATCCAGGATGGGGGATGTAACTGGAAGATGCCATGATAGGTCATTATTACAGAAAGCTGCCCAGCATGAAAGACATTAAATAAAGGGCTCAGGATGGGTAAACTTTCTGATAGAGGTCTACAGGAAGCATTCATGACGAGGGACATTATTACAGGAAGCAGTCATGACGAGGGACATTATTACAGGAAGCAGTCATGACGAGGGACATTATTACAGGAAGCAGTCATGACGAATGACATTACAGGAAGCAGTCATGACGAGGGACATTATTACAGGAAGCAGTCATGACTAGGGACATTATTACAGGAAGCAGTCATGACGAGGGACATTATTACAGGAAGCAGTCATGACGAATGACATTACAGGAAGCAGTCATGACTAGGGACATTATTACAGGAAGCAGTCATGACTAGGGACGTTATTACAGGAAGCAGTCATGACGAGGGACATTATTACAGGAAGCAGTCATGACGAGGGACATTATTACAGGAAGCAGTCATGACGAAGGACATTATTACAGGAAGCAGTCATGACGAGGGACATTATTACAGGAAGCAGTCATGACGAGGGACATTATTACAGGAAGCAGTCATGACGAAGGACATTATTACAGGAAGCAGTCATGACAAAGGACATTATTAGAGGAAGCAGTCATGACGAATGACATTACAGGAAGCAGTCATGACGAGGGACATTATTACAGGAAGCAGTCATGACGAGGGACATTATTACAGGAAGCAGTCATGACGAGGGACATTATTACAGGAAGCAGTCATGACAAAGGACATTATTAGAGGAAGCAGTCATGACGAATGACATTACAGGAAGCAGTCATGACGAGGGACATCATTACAGGAAGCAGTCATGACGAGGGACATCATTACAGGAAGCAGTCATGACTAGGGACATTATTACAGGAAGCAGTCATGACGAGGGACATTATTACAGGAAGCAGTCATGACTAGGGACATTATTACAGGAAGCAGTCATGACGAGGGACATTATTACAGGAAGCAGTCATGACTAGGGACATTATTACAGGAAGCAGTCATGACGAGGGACATTACAGGAAGCAGTCATGACTAGGGACATTATTACAGGAAGCAGTCATGACGAGGGACATTATTACAGGAAGCAGTCATGACGAGGGACATTATTACAGGAAGCAGTCATGACGAGGGACATTATTACAGGAAGCAGTCATGACGAGGGACATTATTACAGGTAGCAGTCATGACGAGGGACATTACAGGAAGCAGTCATGACTAGGGACATTATTACAGGAAGCAGTCATGACGAGGGACATTATTACAGGAAGCAGTCATGACGAGGGACATTATTACAGGAAGCAGTCATGACGAGGGACATTATTACAGGAAGCAGTCATGACGAGGGACATTATTACAGGAAGCAGTGATGACTAGGGACATTATTACAGGAAGCAGTCATGACTAGGGACATTACAGGAAGCAGTCATGACGAGGGACATTATTACAGGAAGCAGTCATGACGAGGGACATTATTACAGGAAGCAGTCATGACTAGGGACATTACAGGAAGCAGTCATGACGAGGGACATCATTACAGGAAGCAGTCATGACGAGGGACATCATTACAGGAAGCAGTCATGACGAGGGACATTATTACAGGAAGCAGTCATGACTAGGGACATTACAGGAAGCAGTCATGACTAGGGACATCATTACAGGAAGCAGTCATGACAAGGGACATCATTACAGGAAGCAGTCATGACGAGGGACATCATTACAGGAAGCAGTCATGACGAGGGACATCATTACAGGAAGCAGTCATAACGAGGGACATTATTACAGGAAGCAGTCATGACTGGGGACATTACTACAGGAAGCAGTCAAGACGAGGGACATTATTATAGAAAGCAGTCATGACGAGGGAGATTATTACAAAAAGCAGTCATGATTGGGGACATTACATGGGGGGCGAACATGTGTCTTTATAGGATCTAGAATGCTACAAGGACTCATACATCTGACCAATATGTAGGTGTGGGCCCAGGTCCAAATATTACACTGGGGCCTATTGAACTCATGTTACACAACAGAGCATCATTGCATAGTCGACTTATTCTCACAATGGCTGCCGATGGAGGAGCATGTGTTCAGAACTGTCCTTCAATCTCCTCGAATTGAAAAACACTACACGGATAAGTGGATAATCAAATACAGGAGGCTGAATAACAGGACCAAACACATGCTCCTCCATCAGCACAAATTCTGTGGATAGGAGTACTACGCCATGAGGAAGGAGAAGAACCAAAGACGTCTCTATATTCTCATCACAATATTGTGTCTCGACATTTGCTAAAATAAAGTTGAAGTGGCCCACACCTTTAAGACTATTTGCTAATGTAAAGGCTTCTTTATTTTGATACGTCTTTGAGAACATATAACCCTCACAAGCCTGAACATTGCAATCTGGCCTCTTGCCTACATGTAGTACAGTAAGAGAATGCAAAGCCTAATTATTGAAAGCACTTGGGTTACCAGACTTAATTCTGCACGACCTCCATTTTGTTCTAAAATGACAGGTTTACAGCAAAATACTTTAGACAAATCCGATCGAAAAGCTTCAGAGACTTCATGTAGGTAAGAAGGATTTTGCGTTAACTAAAGTGGGTGGTGGTCTTTTCAAATCCATGATCAAAAGTTAAATAAAAACAAAAGACAAAAAAAAAAAATAGGTAGGGGTAACATTTTTACGTGCCCCATGTTGTGGCCTTCTACATACACTACATATGTCCATGGTGCAAAGTAAATAGAGACCTCCCTGCATCGATATTTCAAATCAGGATCTATAGTTCTTAAAAGTGTTCTCTACCTTTGACCACGCTAACTTATAGGAACAGTCTCCTTCCACAATAAGATGATCACGCAGACCCTCGGCAGTTACAACTAGCGGTTATATCTAATGTCATGCCCACAGGACAAATTAGGCATTACACGGTACCTATTCCAATCAATAAGTATAATGCTGGAAAGATCAGGTCCTCCAAAGCTCGAGACAGTTAGTGATCACTCATTAAAGTTGCTTGACTCAGCGATTCCTCAAGAAATGTGGTAAAATGGCTTTTTTCATTAATGCCCACTCAATTAAATGGAAAGCCATTGTTGGATTTTATCTGTATACTGCAGAGAAAGGTGTTTAGCCCGAGGACTATTCAAGAACGCCAGAAATCGATGTTTATGGAGACAATATAAAGCTTTACAAAATGCCGAAGTGTAAAAGGCATTAACGACCATACAATGATGGCTAATAAAGAGACTTTAATGTCCTACGCACAATTGTTGAATTGTTGGACTCATACAGCATCAAAATAAGCCAATGAGCCACGCGAGCCAAGACGGACCGCAATAACCTCAAGATGTCATTAGGTTAACTGGCTTCCTAAGAAACTGGCCAAAGTGTATGCATAACAGAGGAAATGAGGTTGTGGCTCACTACTGAAGACAGGGGTAATAGGCAAACTGTACAACACTATGGAATACGTTGGTGCTACATGTAACAGGAAAGATGGTCGCTAACAAGTACAAGCAAGGATAAGCAAAAGTGCAACTTGACTGAACCTCCTAGACCTCCATTATGTATTGGCATTCCCTCTAGGGCAGTCAGATTTTTTGGGGAACTGCCAACTATCAAATGCGCATATTGGGCTCCAGATAATTGGGGGGAGAAAACAATGTAGTGGTTGGCATTTCAAAATTTGATGGTATTTGTTTTTAGGGGAACTAAGCCGCTGCCAGAGGTTCCCTTCTCTCCCCATTGAAGACACAAGAACTTGCACATGTGCATGGGAGAGTGTGGTCAGAGTGTGGTCAGAGCGTCGTCACAGCAAAAAAAAAAGGTCTCCATCTTCTTCATTCTGTCAGTCCGTGGAAACAAACTGCACTCAGATGTCATCTACGAGTAATCCCGATGTTTTTCATGGACTCATTGACTTGTGTCAATGTCAGATCAAACGCGGGCATCCAGTGAATTTTTCCTCAAACCTACTTGGTCCGAGGAAAAAATATGACAACAGTACAGCCCCATAGCATAACATTAGTCCGGGTGCGATCGATGTTTTGTCAGATCGCACCAGGACCGAAAATACCGCCATGTACACGAGCCCTAATAAGAACAGTCTCCTGTAGCAGCTTATCCCAGAGTTAGTGAGACAACAGTACGGAGCCTTCACTACAATGATCCGTACTCCAACTTACATGCAATTTCATTCTTTTTTAACGAATTAAAGAAAATCCCTAAACTAAAGTGACTTCCCAAGTTTCATAAACTTTCCATGCTGGACAAAATTACTAAAAAAAATAAAATAAATAAAAGTTACTCTAAGAGCACAAAAAGTTAAAAGAATCAGTCCCATATTTTTGCTTTTAACGAAAGACAAGACAAAACAATGGAACTGAAGGAAATTGTGCGACTTAACACAACCTTCTCATGCTGGATAAGGAATGGAGGGTCCAGAATTGTCAAAAGTCCAATACATTAAATGAGGGGATCCAGGCGGAAAGGATTAAATCGCGAAGCTGACGGCATCAAACTTCAGGATTAAACTGCAGAAATAAAGACACGGCCCGGGGAGAACTGCGTGGTCTGTGTGAACGGTTGGTTAACGTTACTTTATAAAGTCTTATAATCAAGGGACTAAAGGCTTTTGAAGCCCATGCAAAACTAGTAACGAGACCTCAACATACCAGGTGTCCTTTATCATACTGGTGTCACATCCTTGGCGTCCATACACAGAACTGGGTGCAAGAAATCGTCAGCACCGCTAATACTCTTCATCCCTCCGCGGAGATCGGGCCGTTCATTGGTAGCCTCACGACTAGTTTTGGTTAAAAGGGGTTGCCCAGGAGTTGAAAATACGGCCAAATTCTTCTAAAACAGCGCCACCCACATCGTAAGGCTGTGTCTGGTATTGCATCTCAGCTGCTTATAAATGACTGGAGTTGAGATAGGATAATCGCATGCAACCTTTGGACAGGTGTGGTGCCATTTTTGGACGAAAAAAGCCATATGTTTTTAATTTGAGGCTACACCTTAAAGCTACAGTCTTCTTCGTGACCTCCTGTAACGGATGTGTGGCCGGAGACCAGGGCCCACGAGTAACTAGAGCCCATATACAGGAGCCACGTGTTGTCCCTCATTGGTTTGGCAAGCCTTTCCTACAAAGATCAGAACGTCGGCTCATTTAGAGATCATTAAACCCTTAATGAATGAATGGTATTTTGCTCGCTTCCTGTACAGACACGTTAGCTCCCATTTATTAAAGCTTTCATCGTGATTTTTAAAGCTTTCCGCTCCCCCGACAATCAATGCAGCGCCAGTGTGTGATAATCGCACTGTCTGTCCCAAAAGGCTTTTTCTCCAGTAAACCATGACTCCGCAGAAAGAGTCCCCGACATAACATAAGCACCGCTAAGAGGCTGCTCTCACCTGCAACCAACCACAACAATAAAAGAAAATAAAAAGTGCAAGTGATTCGCTCTATTCACCCTGTAAAATGTAGAAGAAGCGGAACCAAATATGTTCATTTAGCACAACTCCTACTTATGTCGTAGTTTTACATAGGACTGCATGCATGTTTACGTTATTAGCTAGACTGGTAAATTGAGCCAGCTTTGCTACTTCTGGGTACAGGACGGGGCTAAAAAAAAAAAAATGAAATAATAATGACAAGCAACCTACCAGGTTTCCCTTCCTCCCTGTCTGACTTCATGATGGTAATTAATCCCTCCAGAAGATTGAAGAACGCTCCTCCGTCACATTTGACTCTCGGCTCCTCCCAGCAATACAGGAAGTGCTGTTTGCTTTTACCTGGGCAGCCAGGAATTTGACCCGCTCACAGGTTGAGGTAGTAGAAAGCATGATGTCACCGCAAGGCAACAGATCGGGCGGGGATTGATCTCCTGCTAGAGAGCAGCAGCGAAGCTTGGCTTTCCATCTGCTCTACCTTCCAGCCGAGCTCCCACCTCATTGCATCTCACCCGTCTTTTCCTTTACCTTTCACTTTTGCAAAGCTGAAAGGGATCAAACATGCAAAGAACAGCAATGACTACGTCACTCCGGGTTATTAATGAAGCACCAATGCCCGTTTAGTTTACGAATAATTCTAGGACAATTGGATACCACCCAATATGGCTGTCATTTCACCCCAGATCAGGATGGTCCCTCAGATTTCCTAAAGTCCTACACGTCGATGAACGGAGATTCGCTTCTCCCTAAAAATAAGAGTTTGAGATGTATCACTGAATAAAGTCAAATCTTTCATTCTCGAATCTTGTAAAACTGGATGAGGACTTCCCCGTAAGTTCTTGGTCATGTTGGTTTTCAACCAGTTCCCCCACCCCACCCCAAAAAAGGCAAAGCCATTGTTACATTGAGTTTGGGCAATCCACATTTTTGTACACCTTTTCTCATTGCCTTGACCATGGGAATGTTGCTTTTCGGCGTTATGTAAAGATCTATTCCCATATTCACATGTAGAAGCTGCCCTCATTCTGCGTTTTGGGGGATTTGCTTTAACCTTTGAGAAATAAAAACCAGCATGACTATACCATCTCACAGCTTTCCCAATATCCTGAATGGAAAGTCTCCCTCTGTACACAAGACGCTGAGTAATATGAAGAACTTCTTGATATTTTTAGTGGTAAATGATTTTTAAATTGGCTGTCCTATAACGAAGCCTCCTGAAGAGATAGTGGCAATAGAGTCGCTACTGGGGGTGCTGGGGCCCTGAGCCAGGTTATATCGAGTGGCCAACCAGCCTTAACTACATCACCATGTATAGTACGCCGGTAAAGAAAAAGCCATGTGGTAGAGCAGGGTGTCACGAACTCCTATCCCCACACTTCTCCATTTTGTAGGCCACCGGCTGATTAGGCCTGCGGCCAACAGAAGGATGTGGCACGCACAGAGCGCCATCTTCCACAGACAGTATACCAATACCAACGTTCATCTGTGTGGGATGTGCGCTGGGAGGCTGATGACATGTGGTCACTAGAATGGAGTTGCCCCAATAAAGTTTTGACGAGGGACCTCAGATTAAAGTACTTTACTCATAACTGTAAGCAGCATTGCATGAGTATGCAAGTAACCTCAGTGGAGCCACGTACTGCATAATGGGACTATATCTAAAGCAGTGGAGTGATGTACTGCAGGAAGTGACTGTATATAAAGGGGCTCAAAGTACTGACATTTTGCAGGATTGAGTTGTACATAGAAGGGCTGAGAGGAGTCATGTACTATAGCATGGGGGAATGTATACAGGGACTCAGGACTGATGTTCTGCAGGATAGAGCTGTACACAGAAAGGGTTAAAGAGGAGTGATGTACTGCAGGATGGAGCTGTACATAGAAGGGCTGAGAGGAGTGATGCACTACAGCATGGAGGAAATATATACAGGGGCTGAGAGGAATGATGTCCTGCAGGATGGGGCTGTACATAGAAAGGCTGAGAGGAGTGATGTACTACAGCATGGGGGAAATATATACAGGGGCTGAGAGGACTGATGTCCTGCAGGATGGGGCTGTACATAGAAGGGCTGAGAGGAGTGATGCACTACAGCATGGGGGAAATATATACAGGGGCTGAGAGGACTGATGTCCTGCAGGATGGGGCTGTACATAGAAGGGCTGAGAGGAGTGATGTACTACAGCATGGGGGAAATATATACAGGGGCTGAGAGGACTGATGTCCTGCAGGATGGGGCTGTACATAGAAAGGCTGAGAGGAGTGATGTACTATAGTAGTGTTCCCCATCTCTGGCCCTGAAGAGCCACCAACAGATCACATCCAATTGTGGAAATTATTATTCCAAGATCTATTGATTAAAATTAACTTCTGTTCGTGGGACCACTCATGTAATATTTTCTATGGACATTTCATTGCTAGAGGGCGCTTTGGGTCCTTACTACGCAAGTGGCATTGTGGTGTGTATATTTATTATGTGGGGCACGAAGAGTAAAACCAATATTACTGCACCTGCTGTGTAGCGCAGTAAGGACAAGATAGGGAATTTCGGTAGGTCAGGAAAAAATAGGGGACCTGAAAATGTGAAGTCAAATACCTCTGTGGTAAAAGCTGTAGATGAGTCGTGGATTGAAAAAGCCTTCATGGAGGTCTGGGTCACAAAGGACGGACTGAAAAAGTGACCGACCCCCCATCGTCATCTGTGAGTCACTATATATAACTGTACATTAATCAGGGGGTAGCAGTATTTTTACCATTCAATCAGCACATTTTTAGAGAGACTCTTGTATCATAATGGGTTTACCAACATAATCCAAACAGTTAGGCAACAGCAGTAACTTTGTAAGTGGACTGTCCATCTTGCTCTTGACATTTGTCTGGTCCTTGGAGCCACAGATCTTCACAAATTATAACTCATTGTGACCCAAGGCCAGTGTGTTGGCTTACACGGTTCTTTGTAGACCTATGCAATGGGTGCACCGCTCTATAGTAAAAAGTGGCCAGTTCACACATGAGTCATGCAGCCCAAGAATGTGTCAAAGGCCCGTTCTCCATATACTTGGCCACAATTTACATCCATTGTGTTTCACCACACCGAAAATAAGACTTTCCTGGGGATAAAAGGCTTTGAGAGTCTTTTGGAATTTTTGGCTCTCTGCACAATACACTATATAGTACAGAAGGTTATGCAACACGAATGCAATGGCATGTTCTCGTTGCTACTGGTACCAAAGGTTTGATTAGCTAAGGATATGGGATACCTGTACTGGTATTCTATTACTGGTGAACAAAACCCTACTTATAAAAAACATCGACACCCCCCTCATTCATGACTTGAATGCCTCAAAGTTATTCACCAGCGAAAAGTTCTCACGGGGGGGGGGGGGGGGAAAATGTTGGATCTTTAAAAGCAGTGATAGGGGGCTGCATTAACAATATACACTGAACCAAGACATTTTTTTATTTTTTTTTACACTAAATCTTCAGGTGGCCAGCCAGAAAATTAATGGTTGTGTCATTGCTGGTTATTTCTACAATTGCCCTATAAACAAGTACGTCTATATTAATAAAAACGGGAATCTTAGAAGGATAAAACATACAGGCGTCCCGATGTGTACTATTAGGGAAGGGTCAAGTGTACCCCAAGCAATTTTGATCAAAGGTCAAATCTGCCAATTTCTCGTGAGCAGGCATCTTAAATGGGATCTGTCATTAGATTATTGACAGTTAAAATGAGAGCAGCAGAATGTAGAGACAAAGACCCCGAGTCCAGCGATGTCTTACTTACTGGGCTGCCTCCTGTAGTTTTGAGTTTATCACTAGAGGACTAGTAAACCGGCTGCCATGTAGTTTTGTCTATTCATGAGCTCTGTATAACCCCGCCCTCATGGCCGATTGTCAGCTTTCTGTTCATGCACAGCGTACACAGTACGCTGCCAATCAGTGGTGTGGGCGGGGTTATACAGAGCTCAGCATTCAGAGAACTGCTGATCTGCAGCAGACAAAACAGTGATTTTATCAAAGCAGCCCAGTAAGCGATAGATCGCTGGAATCATGATGTTCTCAAATGGGGCAGCAAAATCCTAGTGACAGATTCCTTTTAATTTTACTAATTTCATCTTTCGTACAAATCCCAATCCTAAACAGGCCACATCATGAACATACAATTAATTGTGCTTCCCCCATTAATTTAGAGAATTCTCAACAATGGTTTTATTGTGAATTAGATCATTAGTGGGAATTTTTTTTTTCTTTCTAAAAGTAATACAAAAAATTTACATATATGAATCAATTGCCCCCAAAACAGGTACAGAACAACCCAATAGTTCCTTGCTCATGACAGATACAACTTTCTATAAAAGAGATCGACATCATCAAAGTGGCTCCATGGCACTTTAGATTTTATTTAGGCTTACCCTGGACTACCATATTTGCATGGGGCTGTCGTGATCTGCATAAATATGCTCTTAAAAGATGCTAATTAGTCAAGCTCACAAAGGGTAGCATCAACGGGAAACCCCTTTTAAAACTAGCCAACCCCTTACCCAACTCTTACCGCCATTTATGGAGCAAGGGGGCAGCCGGACAGCCACTATGACTTCCCTCTAGTCTGACGCACTAATATTTGACCGGAGTTCCTCTTTGACTACTGTCGTCAGACAAGAAAGGACGTTTTATTCATAAAGCGCCGTGCCATGAATAACGCCATCATATTTCAGCATTATGTCAGTTCTATAGGAAAGGTTTAACTTTAGAGAAGTTCCACACAACATAAGAAGCATTAATAAAACAAAACACATGAGCAGCTATAATAGTTCACAGAAGAAAAAGCCAAATCCCAGTTGACAATAGTTCTTCCAGTATATGTACATAACGTTACACAGAGCATCCTGGAGAATGGCGGTTACCGGGAGCTGTGGTTTGTTAAGCCTCAGATCAAACATTCAAAGAGTTTTGGAAAGAAAAATCACTGGGAAACCACAAAATGCCAGAACAGACCCAGAGAAGTCTTTAAGGAGGTTTGTCAGGTTAGAAGGCGCCAAAAATAACAAAACGCCAGTGATGAGCAAGAGAAAGAAAACCAAAAACCTACATCATTAATCATTTTCAAAAGCCAATGAGAATTTTTTTTATTTATTTTTTTAAACAAAAGAAAAATGTATAAGGGGATTTAGTTACGACTTCGAAAGCCTAAAAATGTTGTCTCATCGTGAGAACCACTTCCGTAAAAGACACTGTAGTTATGGCCATAGTGGAGGGTCTTTGATTCAGGGTGCGGCTTCTCTGGCAGTTTTTGTTTTGGCTCAAGATCTCGTCTTGTCCATGTATTACACCTAAAAGTTCCATTATTTAAAAGGGGTTCTCTGGGCGTAGAATAAAAAAACATTTTATCTAGGGAAATAATCTCTATATTAGAATAAAATGTCATCTGATCTATTATACAGATAGAGCCCGTGCTAGAGTGTTAAGAGGACAGATGTCTGAGCATGTGCAGTAGGAAGCTCCGCTGCTGTGACCTAAAAAAAAATATATGTGGTACAGGTTATATCCAGGTCACAGCAGCTGAGCTTCCTACTGCACATGCTCAGACATCTGTCCTGTTAGAGCCTGAGCTAGAGTGTTATGAGGACAGGTGTCTGAGCATGTGCAGTAGGAAGATCCGCTGCTGTGACCTGAACACAGTATATCCAGGTCACAGCAGCTGAGCTTTCTACTGCACATGCTCAGACACCTGTCCTGTTAACACTAGCGCAGGGTCTATCTGTATAATAGATCAGAGGACATTTAATTCTGCTATAGATATTACTTCCCTAAACAAAAAAAGGTGTGATTAGCCCATTAAAATTGAAGATATTTAGGAATTTATCACATCTTTCTTTACTTTTTCTATTGCCGTAGAAGCTCTTTAAATAGCGGCACACACTTGTTCTCCCCTGTTGTGGCCACTGTAGAGTTAGAGCACCTTTAATAAAGTTAGTTTTATTAACCAAAAAAGCAACAATAATGCAGCAAAAAAGCTGGGGGTTTTTTTTGCAATGGTTGTTCATGCTCATTTCTTTCTATGGTAAAAAAAAAAAAAAAAAAAAAGCTGCAGATTTAAAAAAAAAAAAAAAAAAAAAAAAAAAAAAAAGCAGTTTTCCAATTCAGTCATGAAAAGAAAATCAATTGTGCATCAGATTTCTGAAATCTCAGCAGATGCTGAAAAAAGCCACTGGCAGTAAAGTTGGGAATTTTCCACACTCTTTCCTAATTGTTCGATCAAGCCAAAACTTGGGTTGGGCAGGTTAGCATTAGGATTTATGATGGTTGTAAATTCTTGTATGGGCTGCCCTGTCCATTCATTTATGGTAGAAAGCAGGATAGACCCCACAGGTCTGCAGAGGAGGGAGAGCCGGATTATCCAGGCTTCCAGCTAGGTGCTAAGTGCTGTATACTGTTTGTTACTGGCCTCTAGATAATATGCAAACAAAAACTATTTTATGTTAATGAGAAAGGAACAGATGAGACAATTTCTTCATTTACATGGTCAACAGGAATGTTTACGGTACCCCTCAAAGAAGGGCAGTGGTATGTGAAATCCAGAGAGCTTCTAGCACCCTAGTGTCAGGCCAGACTCCGATCTATGGTTACCGACGGCACACAAACCCGTACCCATACGTCCTCTCCATCTGTAATACCACGTCAGTAAGTTAGGATGAAGTAGGTAACAGATGGAGTAAAACTGCACGATCCGACTACACAGAGGGTATGTAGTCTGTAACCATGGAGACACAGGAAATTCAACTCAATATAAAATGGTCCAAAATTTTTGATAATCCCAATTTGCTCCAAATTTCATTGGAGAAATTCAAGAGAAAACACACAAAAAAAACAAACAAACAGGACAAGCTCTTCTCTAGCGTAAGTGAAGTCATAGTGGAATGGAGACCAGACCACCCACTGCCTCTTGGCTGTTGCTAAGCAACTTCGCCCTGAACATCCAGAATGTGATCAGCCAAACAGCCGCATAAATATACGGTATATTAAATAGGGGGTGTACTTTATATTGAATAGTAATGATCAGAGACACCTTCCCCTTTAGACATCTCATTAAAGCCAACTTCTAATAGGTGATTATCATGCAGATCCAGAACGAGTGAACCATGTAAATGAACAAAACAATCAATACCTGTAAAGCCAATGTCTTTCATCTGCAGAATTGTACACATTTTGCTCGGTCAACATCCCCCATTTATATCAATTATTTTAGAAGTGTTTGTGTGTTTATGCAAGTACAAAATATATATACACATTACCCTGGTGTGTGTGTGTGTTGTGTGTGGTGTGTGTGTGTGGTGTGTGTGTAGTGTGTGTGTGTGGGGTGTGTGTGGGGTGTGTGTGGGGTGTGTGGGGTGTGTGTGTGGGGTGTGTGTGGTGTGTGTGCGTGTGGTGTGTGTTTTCCTTTTGTTGTGTGTGTGTGTGTGTGTGTGTGTGTGTGTGTGGTGTGGGTGGTGTGTGTGGTGTGGGTGGCATGTGTGTGTGGGTGGTGTGGGTGGTGTGTGTGGTGTGTGTGTGTGGTGTGTGTGGTGCGTGTGTGGTGCGTGTGGTGTGTGCGTGTGGTGTGTGCGTGTGGTGTGTGCGTGTGGTGTGTGCGTGTGGTGTGTGCGTGTGGTGTATGCGTGTGGTGTGTGCGTGTGGTGTGTGCGTGTGGTGTGTGCGTGTGGTGTGTGCGTGTGGGTGGTGTGCGTGTGGGTGGTGTGTGTGTGTGGTGTGTGGTGTGGGTGGTGTGTGTGTGGTGTGTGGTGTGTGTGTGTGTCTGTGTGGTGTGTGTGTGGTGTGTGTGTGGTGTGTGTGGTGAGTGTATACACACATACATATACACATACATATAGATATATATCAAACAGATAGAGATGTATATCTGTAGATAAATGGATATCTACCATATCTATCACACATACATACACAAACACATAACCATGTTGTGACTTCTTACTCACTGTTCCCTTCGGTTCACAATTAAGGATATGTATTTTAGGTGGACACCTCCAACTTCGGCTTCTTTCACACTAGCGTCGGAATCTCCCCGTCGCAATCCGTCGGGGAGAGATTCCGACGCTAGCGTTTGCTGCATTGCACAATGGGTGCAGCGGATGCATTTTTCCGGCGCATCCGCTGCCCCATTGTAAGGTGGGGGCGGAGTTCCGGCCGCGCATGCGCGGTCGGAAAAAGCGGTCCGTCAGGAGAAAAAAAAACGTTACATGTAGCGTTTTTTTCTCCCGACGGTCCGCCAAAGCACGACGCATCCGTCGCAAGACGGATGCGAAGTGTGGCAATCCGTTGCAAATGTGTCGTCAATAGAAGTCTATGGGGAAAAAACGCATCCTGCAAGCACTTTTGCAGGATGCGTTTTTTCTGCAAAACGATGCATTGTGACGGATTTAAAAAAAAACGCTAGTGTGAAAGTACCCTTACTCCAAAGGAAACAAGGCAAATGCATCTTTTCTATAAAAGCGATTTTTCCCTCAAATAACCAATAGCAGGATCCTCCCATACATCCAGGCATAGACCTCCAGATGGAGTGGAGGACCATACAAAGAACATCAAACTGTCACGAGAGGTCTCCAGGGCTCAAGCAATGACACGGTGACAACACTGGAAAACCACAATACCCACCACAGAAGGTTCCTGGAAGAACCTGAATAAAGTGAAAACAATGTCAACAACCATGACAGCCTGGGGTAGAGGAAATTCCCCAGGTTCAGCTGTACTTACTGATGCAGTCCATCAGCTCAGGTGCTTAAGATTTTTAACCAACAATTCAGTAATTATCGGCATGTAAAGAGTTCATGATTTGGGCAAACTTGCACAGGAGGCTGCTCGAGAGGACAACCATACTGATTACAGCTGCAATTAACACAGAGCACATGGATTGACCACATGGACACCATCAAATTAAGGTGTTGTACAACTTCTGAGATGCACACAAAAGTCTGTGGGGTCCAACTGTGACCCCCAACTGCACTCAGATTCATATACAGCATTGCTTATAGCAGACACTATCAATGATCGGACAATACATTCCATGGGAGTCTTTTCGAGGCACAATTCCAGTTTCTCTAAATGGAGGCCATCCACCTTTGATAGACGTTAGCTCTCACCCTCCTCCATCATACACAATCCTCTCTGCCAAATATGCATGTGATTTCAGAAGTTAGAGCGGAGTAAGCTGCTGCCAGACACCTTCAGGAACCAAAAGCATTGGGTACTATATTTCGACATGAGCCAACTTTCGCCTCACTATATAGGGAGAGTCTTGAGGTCCTCCACACAATTCAGATGGTCAGTTGGTCCCACTATAATAGGGAGACCTCACCAATTCTAATTTAATGTGTATGGAGATGTTAAAGAAAATCTGTCAGCCAAGACAAAAACCCTGAACTTCAGGTACCATGAACCAAAGACCATCTGAGTTACTACACTCCGGTATGTTCAGTCCATAACGCCGACATATTGGCGAAATCAAACTTGGAAATGGTGTTTGGGGGATTGGGCCTAGGATGACTAGCCCAACTTGCAGGGCTTCTCTTTGCTCCACTCCCCTATACTCACAGGTCTCTAAGAATGTGTAACGTCAGACCTGTCAATCAAGGAGAGTGGGGAGAAGTCACTGTCTTAGACTAGTCATTCTAGTCGCATAGCCTCCCGGCTGCAATTTCAAAGTATGTTTTTTCAGAGTCAACCATACCTGGCTGAAATTATGAAGCCATTCTCAAGAATCATGCTGCCCATGGTTATGAAAGCATGAATTAGCGGAGTTTCCCCTTTAACTCCTGGTGATCAGCTGTCATCACTGTACCATGAATGGTCACCCATGTAATGTATGGACGTGCCGGACCGGTCAGATATAGCGCTGCTTTTAGCGGTGTAATTTTCTAGCTCGTAGAGGGGATTTCTAAGTGAGACCCTCCTCTACGATTTCTATATTCCCTACAGGGTGTGTTGTAATCGGATATCCCCTTTAATATAAACACAGGGTCATCAGTACAATCTAGGGTTGAGCGAAACGGGTCGGTCATTTTCATAAGTCACCGACTTTTGGCAAAGTCGGGTTTCATGAAACCCGACCCGATCCCTGTGTGGGGTCGGCCATGCGGTACGCGAGTTTCGCGCCAAAGTCGCGTTTCAATGACGCGAAAAGCGCCATTTCACAGCCAATGAAGGTGGACGCACAGTGTAGGCAGCATGATGACATATGTCTCAGTCCCCACCATCTAAGAGAAGGGCATTGCAGTGATTGGCTTGCTGTCTGCGGCGTCACAGGGGCTATAAAGGGGCGTTCCCGCCGACCGCCATCTTACTGCTGCTGATCTGAGCCTAGGGAGAGGTTGCTGCCGCTTCGTCAGAAGCAGGGATAGCGTTAGGCAGGGTACATTAACCCCCAAACCGCTTGTGCTGTAGCGATTTCCACTGTCCAACACCACCTTTTGTTTGCAGGGACAGTGGAGGCTACATTTTTTTTTCCTCAGCGCCGTAGCTCATTGGGCTGCCCTAGAAGGCTCCCTGATAGCTGCATTGCTGTTTGTACGCCGCTGTGCAAACCAAGTGCTTTTTTCAAAGCACAAATCCTGTTGCTCATTCCTTTCTGCACAGCTATCTTGTTTGTTTGTCCACACTTTTGACTTTTTTGTGCAGCAGTCCACTCCTTGTTATTGCTGCCTGCCATACTTTGCTGAGATTACTGCAGGGAGATAGTAATTGTAGGGCAGTCTTTTTTGTTTTGTTTCGTTATATCTCTTCAAGCCACTTTCTGCCACAGAAAATATACTCTAATACAGTGGCCCAGATTTATTCACTAGTCTCCCTGAAGAAAAAAAAAAAAAAAATGGGTGCAGATTAAAATTGGCAAATCTGTATCAGTGGCAGTCCTGTGTGTGGCATCTGTGTCTCATTTTCTGGCACAGAAAACATACAGTCTAACAGTGGGCCTGATTTCTCGCCAAGTCTCCCATAAATAAAATAAAAAAAAAAAATAGTGGGAGATTAAGATTGGCATTTCTGCTTCAGTGCCAGTCCTGTGTGTGCCACCTGTCTCAAATTTTGTGCCACATTAAACCTAGTGTGTAATACTGGGCCAGATTTCTTTTAAATTCTCCCTGAAAAAAAAAATAGTGGGAGATTAAGATTGGCAATTTTGCCTCATTGCCAGTGCTGTGTGTGGCATCTGTCTCTAATTTTGTGCCACAGAACATATACTGTATAAGAGTGGGCCACATTTCTTCAATATTATCCCAGAAAAAATAAAAAGGGGGAGATTTTTATTGGTAGTGTCTGCATCAGCGTCAGTCCTGTCAGTGGAATATCTGTCTGCCACTGAAGCTGTGTACGGTTATACATTGGGCCTGATTTTCCCTGCAGTCTCACCCACCTATAAAGGGATATATAAATCCAACAGAAGTTTGAGTTCACCTTGTAAGTGGTTTTACAGTAACAAATACCGTTAGTTTGGTTACATTTTTCAAACAATGAGGAAGTCTGGTGGAAGAGGTCGTGGCCGTGGGTGGTCATTGCCAGCTGGTAATGATGGTAGTGGTAGTGGAGCATCAGGTGGTCATGGGAAAAGCTATATAGCACCTAAGTCTCGAGTTGTTGAGCCAGGTTCGTCGTCTGGCTACACAAGGCCTCGAACACTCCCTTTTCTGGGAGTAGGAAAACTGCTTTTAAAGCCGGAGCAGGAAGAACAAGTTTTGGCTTTCCTTGCTGACTCAGCCTCTAGCTCTTTCGCCTCCTCTTCTGAAACTGCTATATGTAAAAGCAGCGCGTCGTTAGTGGATGTTCACGGTCAGGGACAAGTCGCTTCCTTGTCTTCTTCACCAAGAACAACAGAGAAGGATGCGTCAGGCGACACAACGGGTTACTCCATGGAGCTCTTTACACATACCGTTCCTGGGTTAGAAAGTGAAACAGTTAACAGGCCATGCCCATTACAAGTTGAATCGGACATGGAGTGCACAGATGCACAGCCACAGCCAGATTACTATGCTGTTCCTTTGACTCAGACCAGAACATTGCCCTCGCAGTGTACTGATCCAGAATCAGACCCTGATGAGACTATGTTGCCCCGTCACGAACGCTATACCACCGGCTTACACGGTGACACAGACGAAGTTGCACACGAGATAGAAGAGGAGGTCATAGATGACCCAGTTATTGACGCCGATTGGCAGCCATTGGGGGAACATAGTGCAGGCGGCAGTAGCTCTGAAGCGGAGGAGGAGCCGCAGCAGGCATCAACATCGCAACAGGTTCCATCTGCCAGGCCCGTATCTGGCCAAAACGCGTGGCAAAACCAAAAACAGTTGTAGGACAGAGTGGACATCCGGTTAAAGAAGCTCAGTCTGCAATGCCTGAAAAGGTATCCGATAGTAGAAAGAGTGCAGTCTGGCATTTTTTTTAAATATCCAAATGATCAGCGCAAAGTCATCTGTCAAAAATGTTCAACTACCTTAAGCAGAGGTCAGAATCTTAAAAGTCAGTCTAAATACAAGTTGCATGCGTAGACATTTAACCACCATGCATTTGCAAGCCTGGACTAACTACCAAACGTCCCTTAAGGTTGTAGCAGCCTCGGCCAATGAAGCTAGTCAGCAACGCTACATCCCTTCCCTCACTGTAAGCCCACCATTTCCCGCACCACCTGCAGTAAATGTGCAGGTTTCGTCGCCAGGCCAAAGCAGTCAGGGAATCACCAGTTTCGTAGTAGGAAACACTGCATGTAGGGCACCAGCAAGAATACCATCTCCAACCCTCTCAGTCTGCCATGTCCACCGGCACCCCTGCTAGTTCCACAATCTGCAGCTCTCCAGTCCAACTCACCCAACATGAGACTCTCGTTAGGAAAAGGAAGTACTCATCCTCGCATCCGCGTACACATGGTTTGAACGCCCACATTGCTAGACTAATCTCATTAGAGATGATGCCCTACCGGTTAGTTGAAAGCAAAGCTTTCAAAGCCCTGATGGACTACGCTGAACCACGCTACGAGCTACCCAGTCGACACTTCTTTTCGAGAAAAGCCATCCCAGCCCTCCACCAGCATGTAAAAGACCGCATCGTCCATGCACTCAGGCAATCTGAGTACAAAGGTGCACCTGACAACAGATGCATGGATCAGTAGGCATGGCCAGGGATGTTACGTGTCCATCACGGCACACTGGGTTAATGTGGTGGATGCAGGGTCCACAGGGGACAGCAATATTGGGACAGTTCTGCCTAGCCCACGGTCTAGGAAACAGTTGGCTGTAGGCGTTCGCCCCCTTCCTCCTCCTCGTCCTCCTGCAGAAGCGAGAGCTCGTCCACAGACCGCAGTCGCACAACCACTCCATCCGCAGCTGTCACTGTTGCACACGAGGTGTCCCATTATGGGACAGCTAGTGGCAAGCGTCAGCAGGCTGTATTGGCAGTGAAGTGTTTGGGCGACAACAGACACCGCGGAAGTTCTGTCCGAGTTCTTGCAGAAAGAAACTCCGTCATGGCTGGGCACTGTACATCTTGAGGCAGGCAAAGTAGTGAGTGATAACGGAAGGAATTTTATGGCTGCCATAGCCCTTTCCCAACTGAAACACATTCCTTGCCTGGCTCACACCTTAAACCTGGTGGTGCAGTGCTTCCTGAAAAGTTATCCGGGGTTACCCGACCTGCTCCTCAAAGTGCGCAGACTTTGCACGCATATCCGCCGTTCGTCCGTACACTCCAGCCGTATGCAGACCTATCAGCGGTCTTTGAACCCTCCCCAGCATAGCCTAATCATCGACGTTGCAACAAAGTGGAACTCCACACTGCACATGCTTCAAAGACTGTGCGAACAGATGCGTGCTGTTATGTATTTGTGGGAGGATACACATACACGGGCAGGCAGTTGGATGGCAGACATGGAGTTGTCAGGTGTGCAGTAGTCGAAGGTACAAGACCTGTGTCAAGTCCTTCAGTGTTTTGAGGAATGCACACGGCTGGTTAGTGCAGACAACGCCATAATAAGCATGAGCATCCCCCTAATGCGTCTGCTGATGCAAAGTTTGACGCACATAAAGGAGCAGGCGTCTGTAGCCGAGGAAGAGGATAGCCTTGATGACAGTCAGCCATTATCTGGACAGGGCAATCTACAGGACGAGGTAGCGGGCAAAGAGGAGGAGGACGAGGAGGATGATGGGGATGAGTATTTTTTTGAATGAGGAAGCTTCTCCGGGGCCAATAGAAACTGGTGGCGTTGCAAGGCCGGGTTCAGGTTTTTTGAGGGACACAAGTGACGTAGATTTGCCTGAAACTGCCCCTCAACCCAGCACAACCGCAGATTTGACAACTGGAACTTTGGCCCACTTGGTGGATTATGCCTTACGTATCCTCAAAAGGGACCCACCCATTATTAAAATGATGACCGATGACTATTACTGGTTGGCCTGCCTCCTTGATCCTCGCTATAAAGGCAAATTGCAAAATATTATGCCACATGAGAACCTCGAACAAATATTAGCAACCAAACAAGCAACTTTTGTAGACCGTTTGATTCAGGCATTCCCAGCACACAGCGCCGGTGATGGTTCTCACACGAGCTGCAGGGGGCAACAGGGCAGAGGTGTTAGAGTTGCACAAATCAGAAGTGGCGTTGGACAGAGGGGTTTTCTGACCAGGTTGTGGCGTGATTTCGCAATGACCGCAGACAGGACAGGTACTGCAGCATCAATTCAAAGTGACAGGAGACAACATTTGTCCAGTATGGTTACTAACTATCTTTCATCCCTTATCGATGTTCTCCCTCAACCATCATTCCCATTTGATTACTGGGCATCTAAAATAGACACCTGGCCTGAATTGGCAGAATATGCATTGCAGGAGCTTACTTGCCCAGCAGCTAGTGTGCTATCAGAAAGAGTATTCAGTGCTGCTGGTTCAATATTGACCGAAAAAAGGACTCGTCTGGCTACCCAAAATGTTGATAATCTAACCTTCATTAAAATGAACCACTCATGGATTTCAAATTATTTTGCCCCACCTTTCCCGGCTGATAAAAAGGTCTCGCTTGTGGACTGGTCTTACTGACTGTTCCAATCTCTTAATTTGCAGCAGCTGTTTGTCCAGCATACAACATGTTTACACCTCCCTAAATGGGCTAACTCCCCCCACGGGGCCGTGGTCTCGCCACTTGGTGCAAGCACCCGTGAGTGCCGTTTGTCTGAAGAGGTGGGTGTGCCCGTTTTTGGTCGACTGCACTGCCACTGGGTCCCTCATAGTACAATAAAGTGTCTCTGGCGGTGGTGGCGTGCAACCAACGTCAGAGACACCGTTGTAACATGAGGGGCCCTGGGCCTGTACCGCCGGCCACAAGAGAGTTCCTCCCCCCCCCCAGCTCAAACACTGTTCTACCACTTGCAAAATTAGCTCTCACAGCTCCACCAATGTTCAGTCTATGCGCTGACATCCTTCAATGCCTGGCACTGACAATACCAATTTGTTGACATGTATGATGCTAGTTAAAATAGTCAGGGTCAGTGTCCTATATTGACAACAGTAAATACTTAGCGCCAAATTACTATGTCAAACTCAGCAGAGGAGCCCAACCCTGTACCTAAGCATGCCACCTTTTTGTTTTTTTGTTTTGCTGTTTTGCGAGACATTAACATCTATTCATTTTTTGGGAGTACTAACTGTGTCAGACACTCCTTCCAATCGTTCTCCGCTGACCACACCAATGCTGCCTGTGTACCCCTGCAAAATAATTCAAACTGCATTGAGCCTAATTTTTTTTATTTTAGGCCTACTAAGTCTGTCTGCGGTCCCTCCTTCCAATTGTCCTCCGCTGAACACACCAATGCTGCCTGTGTACCCCTGCAAGATAATTCAAACTGCTTTGAGCCTATTTTTTAAAATTTTAGGCCTACTAAGTCTGTCTGCGGTCCCTTCTTCCATTTGTCCTTCGCTGAGCACACCAATGCCGACCGTGTACCCATGTAACTTTTTTTCATCCTGCAGTGAGCCTACTTTGTGGTGTAAGGCCTACTAGCAGTGTCTGTGTGCGCCACTTAATACAGCTGTCCTCCTCAAAAAAAAAAAAAAAAAAAAAAAAAAGGCTGATTTTCAGCTTGTCAGAATTATAAAACTGCATTGGGGCCACAAGTTTCGTTGTGGTCTACAAACTGAGTCTTCCGCTCCAAGGTGTTCTCTCTGTTGCCTCTCCCTCGCTTCTATCTTGAAGCTCTTGTTAAGTGGTTATTGAAACAACACTGCATTAGGCCTACAAGTTGGGTCTGGGTTGTAGAGACGGTGTCTGCCGCTCCAAGGTGTTCTCCTGGTTGCCTTTCCTGAGCTTCAATCTTCAGGCTCTTGTTAAATAGTTTTTCAATCGAACAACTGCAGTGGGGCTACTAGTTTGGTTGGGGCCTACTAACGGTGTATGCCGCTCCGTGCTGTTCTCCAGGTTTCCTGTCCTGAAATTCCATTTTCAGGCTCTCGTTAAGTAGTTGTTGAAACAACGCTGCATTAGGCCTACAAGTTGGGTCTGGGTTGTAGAGACGGTGTCTGCCGCTCCAAGGTGTTCTCCAGGTTGCCTCTCCCTAGCTTCTATCTTGAAGCTCTCGTTAAGTAGTTGTTGTAACAACACTGCATTAGGCCTACAAGTTGGGTCTGGGTTCTAGAGACGGTGTCTGCCGCTCCAAGGTGTTCTCCAGGTTGCCTTTCCCTAGCTTCTATCTTCAGGCTCTCGTTAAATTGTTTTTAATATAACACTGCATTTGGCCTACTTGTTTTGTTGGCCTTACCAACGGTGTCTGCCGCTCCTTGATGTTCTCCTCCACTGAACAAACCAGTGCCGCCTGTTTACTTCCGTTACCAATTTTGAACTGCATTTAGCCCACTTTATTCTTTGGGCCTATATCTTTGTTTCCTCCTCATCCTGCCCATTGCCCAGCCAGTGATAGAGGAGTCTGCTGGTACATTGACCCAGAACGCTACATTCCCCGTGCACGCTACACAGCAAGAATGTGACCCTGCTGAAAGTCAGGTTCCCCTTCCCGCATACCATAACACCTTACACGTGGACAAAGAGGAAGGTGCAGATGAAAGTGCAGGTTCCTTCATCAGGTGGGGGGGGAGGGATACTCGTTGGCGACGTCACTGGCACAGGGCCCCTCAAAGTACGCAAAAAGTGTCGCTGCCGGTGGGAGGCGCCCCCGCCGTGCAAACACACTGCCGTACTTTGAGGGGCCCTGTGCCAGTGCCAACGAGTGGGCCCCCCTGCTTGCTCAGGATCACAGCACTTGCAAAGTTTAAATACTTACCTCTCCCTGCTCCACTGCCCTGAGGTGGTCTAGATTACCTGGGCCCACTAAATACTTGAACCAGCCCTACCCCCCACAACTTTAGCCAAATGACCCCCAATTTCCAATGCCTAACTATTATTATAAGGTAAATTAAGATTGACAAGCTTCAGTAACAAGAATGGATGTTTTTGCCATTAAAATGGGCACTGTAGATGTTTTCCTGGCCTCCACTCACTGCCGACTATGCTCCCCCATTGACTTGCATTGGGTTTCGTGTTTCGGTCGATCCCCGACTTTTCGCGATAATCGGCCGATTCCACTCGACTCGACTTTTGAGATAGTCGGGTTTCACGAAACCCGACTCGACCCTAAAAAACTAAAAGTAGCTCAACCCTAGTACAATCCCATTAATAGTACTAGCTATCGATTTCAAAACCCATTGCAGGTTTTTTGCCTTATAAAGTGACTTAAAAGTATAGATAAGGTGGAGAGTATTTGAAAGGGTCATACAATGGGTCCATCTCATCCAGTTAAAGTCAAAACTTTATTGGTATCACACTTAAAAGGGCACAAAGCAATGTCCCAGGTCACAAAAAAAAAAATAATGAAAGAGTAGCATAATACAAATGTATATATTTATATACAAGTTCCGTGCCAAAAAACAGGCATTATGTATCTTTGAAGCCACAGTTTATCTACTCTCTGAAAAGTCACCTTCCAAAAAATCTCCTGGTGAAGCATGAATAGAGATGGGGAAACGCATAGAGGTCATGGTGTGGGGTTTTACCCTAAATGACAAGCTGAGATTTATTGCATTCGCTATGGGATTGACATGGTGTATATCACTATAAAACTAGGTCCATGTCTTATATTATAGGCTCTTTATATAATGAACACTGACCCTTTATACTTCTATTTGCATATTTAATAAGATTTATTGGGAGCCCTTCTTGCAGATATGTCAGGTAGTATATACTGTGCTATTGTCTGTTCCCTTCCTTTGCATAGTTACTAATATTGAGGTTGTGGCACATTATCAGCCACTTTGGTTCCTTACCCTAAATGAGAGATTGTGTTTTTTTGCTCTTACTATGGTAGGGGGGCTTTCTTCATCCTTGGTTAAACACTGTGTGAATCATAATACTCTGCATTACAGACACGGACTACTTGTGCCGGTAGTCTTGTTGTTCATGTCTATGTTGGCATAGATTGTGGTCCTACTAAACATATGTATACATTTTTCCGTTGCATTACTTATTGGCTGTTGTAGCTATATATTACCAGTAGGGATTGGTTTCTGCTCGTGTGAATATCCCTTTCTTGTGAGAGGTGCCAAGTACCCAAAGCAGTTTAAGGCGGAGTGGAGCGAGACAACGGTGAGCGGGGGGCGCCACAAAGTTGTGTGCATTATTAGTATTCCAACCTCCGCAGTAATGTACAGGCATTATCATGCAATAAATGTAAGGGTGTGAGAGCAGGATTTATATTTGTCTATACTGACTCCATCTTGTTTTTTTTTTCCACATACATGCATCGCTTTCCCGGCAAGATGGAGTCTATGATCAGATAAGGGGGTCTCAGGAATGTCTATCTAAAGACAGAGAAAAAGTAAACTAAGAAGATGGGGGGTAGTACAACACCTAGATCCAAAAAGTGGGTGTCAATAATATTAACTTAGCCAATTAGAAGTATGTATGCTAATGCAAGCACACATTTAGAGATAAGCTGAGCCAATTATATTGTTACAATATATAAACACTGACCGAATGAGACAATAAAGAGATACGCTTTGATGCTCAATGTATCAGCGTGGCCCTTCCGTGCACATATTAGAATTTTACAATTTAATTTGGAACAGGCACAACGTCTCAGAACGTCCCACATTGTGTGGTGATGCCCAGGGATAGCATTGAGGCCTACTCTCTGATCCCCTTGTACGTATGTGGCATCTTGATTGGGTCTATAAATATAAATTTTGTACAGTTTCATTATTTTTGTTTCTGACCGGGAACATTGCTTTGTTTCCTTTTAAGTAAGGTACCATGACTTTAGCTGGCTTACAAAGTGGCATGCAATGCACAATTCACGCTCATTTTCTGTAGACATTACAGGCAGGCATCATAAAACCTAGCTCTTTGGTCTTGCTGCCAGGGATTTAGCAGGCACCAGATTGTTCAGTCTCCATCGCCTGCTACCCTGAAGCATATGGAGGAGAGGAAGCAGCGGGAGTGTGGGCTGCTGGTCTCCGGTCAGTCACAATTCCAATAAGAAGTTTTTTTATGTCCAGGCTAGCAGGCAATAGCAAATTTTGCAAGGTGCCGCTGCCTTGCCAAGTGTCTGCACACAGAGCTGAACTTTTCTCCCGAATGAACAGGGCGCATTTCTGAAGGTGAAAAGTACATGGTACGGCACTGCGCTATTAAGTCAGGATTGGCTCATATCGGAGTCTGTTTTATCCCCGAGCCAAATCCATCTATAGAGACTTACAGCAGAGAGGAAATTAGGCTTTCTGCGTGTATGTTATCTAGATGGAAATACAACAAAGCGGGGTGCAAGGGAACTTGCTAGGAGCATCCCCTTAAAGCAATTTAGGCTGCTTCGTGGAAGCATCTGCTGCTCGGATATCCAATATTATTGCATAATGTCGCTGACGAACCCTGTGGCTGCGGCTTTACCTCCATGCAGAACGTGATGCTCGGAGGCACTATATACCGCACGTATCACATACATCTGGAGGAAGATATCTGGCGAGCGGCAGTACCGATATCCTCCGGATATTTGTGATATGGCCAAGGGCGGCCGCTGATTGTAACATCTCGCGATCCTTGCGCGCCAATGTCATGCGAGTTGCGGGTGTCCCAGCGCTGACTATGCTGAAACGGCCCGCACAGCGGAGGACAGTTACATTACCAGGGAAAAGAAAAAACACAGATCCAGAAGGGGTTGTCCGAGTAGTAGACAACAGTTAAGTAAAATTTAAGACGAATAGGAGAATATTACACCATTTTACCACTTTTTTCTCAACCTTGCTATTTTTGAACTTTACCAAAAAACCACATATAAGGAATCAGAATCCTAGAGAAAAACCAAAAAAAAACAAAGAAACAACAAGGATCCCAAAAATATAACCTTTAATAGAAAAAAGTTAAAAAAAAACTAATTCCTTTATTGTAGGGATTTTTTAGGGATTTAAAGGGTGAGCCGTCGAGGAGTGGGGGCGCCTACCGCAGAAACTTAGGGTACCGTCACACAGTGAAATTTTGATCGCTACAACGGTACGATCCGTGACGCTCCAGCGTCGTAACAATATCGCTCCAGCGTCGTAGACTGCTGTCACACTTTGCAATGTACGACGCTGGAGCGATAATTTCATGACGTATGTGCGATGTAGAAGCCGTTGGTTACTATGCGCACATCGTATACGATATATGTTACACCATGCGATCATGCCGCCACAGCGGGACACTAGACGACGAAAGAAAGTTTCAAACGATCTGCTACGACGTACGATTCTCAGCGGGGTCCCTGATCGCAGGAGCGTGTCAGACATTGCGATATCGCTCGAACGTCACAGATATATCGCTCGAACGTCACGAATCGTGCCGTCGTAGCGATCAAAATTTCACTGTGTGACGGTACCCTTAGGGTGCCAACCTCCACTGCCAGGCAGGTTATATTGTAGTTACCCCGCAGGGTCTAACGGGTACATAATTTGTCTTCCCAATTTGTTTTGTTATTATGAAAAATAGAGGGTTTTTTTTAACTTTTTTTCTATTAAAGGTTATATTTTAGGGATCCTTGTTATTTTTGAACTTTAGTATGTCACACAGCAAGGAGCTGGCACTTAAAGAGTAACTTTTCATTAAAAAATAGCCAATTTATATCAGATTTTTGTGTTGTGTAGTTAAAAAAAAAAAAAAAATGGTAATCCTGCAGTTTCCACACTGGCCACTGGGGCTATTTTAGTTTCCTACTTCCTGTCCTTTCAGGAGGAACTTTCAGCAGGCTCTTACCAGCAGAGGTAGGGTTAAATTACAAAAAAAAAAAAATATCTATACACAGCTGAAAGCACAGGTTCCACCAATCACAGCAGGTGAGGTCACAGCTGACTCCGCTCCCCCTTCACAATGACCTTTACACACGCTCATTAGATGCTTTAATACAAGATTAGGGAAAAATCTATTCTTTGCAGATAATTTACATGTGGATTTTCTGCAACAGGAAGGCTAGAAAAAAGCCCAAGTGATCAGTGTGAAAGTTACAATTTTTTTTTTATTTAATAAAGGTTTGGCTAGAAAAAAATTGCCCAAAATTTGCTAAAGCAACTCAAATCCTGATTTAAAACAGACCATTTTTGATTATACATTCTTGCCATAAGATTTTTTTCAACCTGGGGTAAATGTAACTATTGTAATGACTCTGGAGTTTTTATCTAGTTCCTGTGCCTCTCTGATCCTGAGATATGGGTCTCCCTTCCCTATATCTAAATTTTGAGATGTTACCAACCGGGAGTGGCCGTTTCAATTTTTCCCATAAAGTGTTGACCATGCCCACTTGTTAAACAGTTTAGTTTTACATACAAGCGAGAGAAGACCACCTCTAAGGAAGACTGGGTTCAGATATGTGTAGGAAGCCATACGTTTGTGTCGGGAGACCTGTGGTCAGTCCAGACATTGTAACTTGTATGTAGACCATAAAACACACCCATCTAGAGAAGAGCAAAAGAAGAAAAACAAACCCCAAGCCAGATTCAGATCTTCTCCATTTACACCAAGTAAAAAAAAATTACATGTTTATGGCAAGTGGCAGGTCTTTAGAGGTTCTCCTGGATCTGACCAAATGGAAGACCACCACTAAAGATAATGAAGTGGCCGTGGTGCCTGTGCCTAGTACTGCTCATGAAGAAGGTTGAACCCTGATGGAGTAAACCCCGAAAGACTAAGACAACACAACTCATAGGCCAAGCAGTAGAATAGTCTTCTGCAGGAGTAGGTCTTCTGTCCATCAGCCTCTATCTCGAATTAAAGGGTCTCGTGACCCTGATCTGCTTGAATGCTCCGATTTAGTGTCTTCACTTCCACGCAGTATTGAGTCTTAATGAGTGGAAACGGATTCCTTTATGTTGTTCTTCTGGTGACTTTCAATCAGTAACCAGTAGTCGTCGACATCCTCTATAGATCGCTACCTTCTACCATCGATAGTCTCCATCAATGACAGTCATAGTAAATGGCTGGGGAGGTTTATTAAATCCCTAAACTTATTAGGACAACGCAAAAATAGTCATGTTTGAGAGTATCCACATATGTGACAAAGTCTGGGAAGCAAACCAAGTGACATTGTAAGGGAAAGAACTTAAGCTAATGATTCGGGCCTTAGCTCCAATTCCATTCTTTAGGGTCTCATGTTTCACAATAGGATTATGTAACCTGAGAGCATTCAGTCCTGGGTCTGACCGATCATTATGTTTAGTTGGCGCAATGAAAAAAATAAAATAAAAATACAGATGAAGAGATGAGTATTGTTTCATTTAGTATGCAGAGAGAGGTTAGCGCTCATGCAAGTTATAGAAACCTTTATCCATCTGTAAGCCTCAGCGTTTACTCCAGCTATAATATGGATAATATGGAAGTTTTCTGCCCAGGTTTGGGCACCCCTAATCAAATTTACTGTTATTGTGAACAGTTAAGCAAGCTGAAGATTACGTTATCTCTAAAAGGGCTAAAGTTAAAGACGACACATTTCCTTTGTATTTTAGGATATGTATATAACTTTTTTTAAATTATGTACAGGAAAATGGACAGATGCAAAGGTTTGTGCACCCCTGGAGATTGTGTGTTGTTAGGGTTATGACTTGTTCACCGTCATAGTTAGGAAAAGCCAGGTGATGCAAATTTCCCAAGCTTTATAAAAACCCATCCTCCTAACCTTGTGCCAAAAAACAGCAGCCCTGGGGTCTTCTAAGCAGCTGCCTAGCACTCTGAAAATGAAAATGGTGGAGGCCACAAAGCAGGAGAAGGCTATAAAGAGATAAAGTGTTTTCAAGTTGCCCTTTCCTCAGTTCGAAATGTAATTAAGAAATGGCATTTGAGAGAAATAGTGGAGGTCAAGATAAGGTCTGAAAGACCAAGCAAAATTTCAGTAAGAGCTGCTCCTAGGATTGCTAGAGAGGCAAATCAGAACCCCTGCTTGACTGCAAAAGACCTTCAGAAAGATTTAGCAGACTCTTGAGTTGTAGTAAATTGTTCTACTGTTCAGAGAGACCTGCACAAATATGTCCTTCACTAGATTGTGGCCCGATTCTAATGCATCGGGTATTCTAGAATATGCATGTCCCCGTAGTATATGGACAATGATGATTCCAGAATTCGCGGCAGACTGTGCCCGTCGCTGATTGGTCGAGGCAACCTTTATGACATCGTCGCCATGGCAACCATTATGACATCTACGTCGATACTGTGCCCGTCGCTGATTGGTCGAGGCGAATTCGCGGCAGACTGCCAGTCGCTGATTGGTCGAGGCAACCTTTATGACATCATCGTCGCCATGCTGTGCCCGTCGCTGATTGGTCGAGGCCTGGCGGCCTCGACCAATCAGATGCGGGATTTCCAGGACAGACAGACGGAAAAACCCTTAGACAATTATATATATATATATATATATATATATATATATATATAGATGGGTGAGTCATCAGAAGAAATCCTCTCATGCATCCTCATCCCAAAATTCAGAGTCAGAAGTATGCAAGAGAACATCTAAACAAGCCTGATGCATTTTGGAAACAAGTCCTGTGGACCGACGAGGTTAAAATAAAACCATGATCAAAAAGGTATGCGTGGAAAAAAAGGGCACAGAATTTCCAGAAAAGAAAATCTCGGCAACCATTAAGAATGGGGGTGGATCAATCATGCTTTGGTGTTGTGTTGTAGCCAATGGCATTGGAAACATTTCACGGGTAGAGGGAAGAACAAATTCTTGATGCAAACATAACACCATCTGTAAAAAAGCTGAAGTTGAAAAGAGGATGGCTTTTACAAATAGATAATGATCTGAAAAATGTCAAAATCCACAATAGACGACCTCAGAAGGCGCAAGCTGTAGGTCTTACAATGGCCCTCACAGTCCAATGATCTGAACATCATTGAAAATCTGCACAAGATGCAAGAGGACCGAGGATTCTTACGAACTGACAGAATACTCCAAGGAAGAATGGATGAAAATCTCTAAAAAAAAATAACTGAAAGACTCTTGGCTGGCTACAAAAAGTGTTTACAAGCTGTGAGATCTTCAAAAGAGGGTGATACTAGGTACTAACCATGCAAGGTGCCCAAACTTTTACATCCACTCATTTTAGTAATTTTTAAAATGTAAAAGATGAAAATATAAAATTTTTGTTTGGCCTAAAACACAAATAAAACTTGTCACCTGTAACTTTAGGCCTTTTGGAGATCATTTAATCTTCAACTTGCTTAACTGTTCACAAAAACAGTAATTTTGGACAGGGGTGCCCAAAGTTTAACATGCGTGCGCGTGTATGTGTGCGTGTGTGTATATACATATATATACACACACACACACACGCGCGCGCGTCATAGTGGCCAGGACTGAGCAATACCGGGTGTTTACCAAGTACCCTATGTTTACATGCACTATTGCTTTTACTTATTTACTTGCAGCACAGTATGTGTTTATTTTGTTTCAGTCTTGGGTTTTGTCTGTTTTATAGCCAGCGTGCACATGCTTCTAATTTGCATGAATACCAACTTATACTCCGGTTCTTTTTTTTCAGTTAAGTTTTAGGTTTCTGCATTTTTGTGGCCTCCCTTCCTTTGAGCTGGACATTGCATTTAAAGGGGTTGTCCACTACCAGGCCAACACCTTCTTGATGTAAAGGTTTGTCCCTGATAAAATAAAAAACCTATACACTCACCTCGCGTGCTGGGGCAGTTCCAGCGGAGGTGGCACTAGGGGTCTCGGGTCTCTCATGCGGTTGTATGACATGTGGTACACAGCGCCCATTCAGCACTGGAGTCACTGTCTCCACCTTCATATGAATTGAACACGAAGAGAAGGTCAGACAGCAGCTGCAACCTGGATTTCCTCTTCATGCTCAATTCGACAGAAGGCGAGGACAGTGCTAATTGGGCACCGGGCTCATGCGTCACAACAACCCCACCACCTCAAGTGCTGACACCACTGGAATGGCGCATGCACGGGAGTATAGGCTTTTTTATTTTAATCGGGGCCAAGCATGGAGTATGAGAAGGAGTTGTCCAAGAAGTGGACAACTTCTTGAAGTAGCTTTCCATTTGCTGTGTGTCCCCGTTCGGGACCTGGTCTTGCTCAACCCTTATTCACACAGACGTCACTATGATGCACGGTAAGGTTTCCATACTAGAGGTTAGGACCATCCCGAACAGTTTACATTCATCCCATTGTCTCATCCCCTGATGATGCAGCACATGCAGTGAAACATGTTTGGGGGATGGGGGGGGATGTGTGCTATAATATTGCTTGCCCTATTCTGTTACATAAGTGATGGCACCCTGGGGTGCCATCAACTAAATTATAGCTTGTTACCTCAAAATTAATAAATTGTAGCCAGATTAGGCAATATTTTAAAAGATACCCCGTCCGCATTTTAGATTACCATTTAAAGTTGTATGGCTTGTTTGAGGGGGACCTAAATATGGGGTCCTCCCCTTTTTTTGCTAATTAGCATTAGTGGTAGTTACAAGTCGAAATCCAGCATCTGTAAAAACAAGTCAGCCACAGAGTTTACCAAGTAACCAGTTTAAAGGCAGGGACAGTTTTAGGCAGGGCTGTGGAGTCAGAGCCCATTTTGGTGGAGTCGGAGTCATGGAAATTGAGGAGTCGGAGGTTTGGCTTACTGACTCCACAGCCCTGGTTTTAGGAATGGAAAATACTAAAAAGCAACTTGAGAGTTAAGTATGTAGCCCTTCACGTCCTACACCACTGAGGATTTTATTATTGCTATACAACACCATAGAGGCTTTATTACGGCATTGCATGATCGGATTGTTGGAAATATACGGTTCCAATATTGTCATATCAGTATTTTACAGATATTGTATGGAGACATTATCCAGGCATTGTAGGGTGGCATCTGCCTCTTTGCAGTATTGTGCACGGTGTGCAGAATTATTAGGCAAGTTGTATTTTGATCACGATACGTTTTATACATGTCGTCCTACTCCAAGCTGTTCAGGCTTGAGAGCCAACTACCAATTAAAGTAAATCAGGTGATGTGCATCTCTGTAATGAGGAGGGGTGTTGTCTAATGACATCAAAATCCCATATAAGGTGTGCTTAATTATTAGGCAACTTCCTTTGGCAAAATGGGTCAGAAGAGAGATTTGACGGGCTCTGAAAAGTCCAAAATGGGGAGATGTCTTGCAGAGGGATGCAGCAGTCTTGAAATTGCCAAATATTTGAAGCGTGATCACCGAACAATCAAGCGTTTCATGGCAAATAGCCAACAGGGTCTCAAGAAGCGTGTTGGGCAAAAAAGGCGCAAAATAACTGCCCATGAATTGAGGAAAATCAAGCATGAAGCTGCCAAGATGCCATTTACCACCAGTTTTGCCATATTTCAGAGCTGCAACGTTACTGGAGTAACAAAAAGCAGAAGGTGTGCGATACTCACGGACATGGCCAAGGTAAGGAAGGCTGAAAAACGACCACCTTTGAACAAGAAACATAAGATAAAAAGTCAAGACTGGGCCAAGAAATATCTTAAGACTGACACTTTTCAAAGGTTTTATGGACTGATGAAATGAGAGTGACTCTTGATGGGCCAGATGGATGGGCCAGAGGCTGGATCAGTAAAGGGCAGAGAGCTCCACTCCGACTCAGATGCCAGCAAGGTGGAGGTGGGGTACTGGTATGGGCTGGTATCAGGGCTGGCATCAGCACCCGGCACACCGGGGCAAGTGCCGGGGCCCTGAGCAGGCAGGGGGCCCACTCGTCGTCGGCGACACTGGCGTGCTATAGTGCCGGCCCCTGCGAGTGGACCCACCGCCTGCTTCTTCCATCCTCTGACTATGACGTTCAGGTCAGAGGGCGCGATGACGTCACCAGTGCGCTCCCTCTGCCTGAGCAGTCGCAGCACAGAGAGCAGGAAGACGCCGACGCTGAGGAGTCCAGAGCAGAGCAGCGTCAAGCAACGAGAGGTATTTCATAATATATATATATATATATATATATATATATATATATATATATATATATATATATATATATATTTGGAGCAATATATGGGGACCATCAGAAGGGGCCCATATATGGAGCATTATATGGGGCTAATTCTATATGGAGCATCTTATGGGGCCAATAATATAGGGAGCAGCTTATAAAGCCAATTCTATAGGGAGCATTATAGTAACATAGTTGGTAAGGCCGAAAAAAGACATTTGTCCATCCAGTTCAGCCTATATTCCATCATAATAAATACCCAGATCTACGTCCTTCTACAGAACCTAATAATTGTATGATACAATATTGTTCTGCTCCAGGAAGACATCCAGGCCTCTCTTGAACCCCTCGACTGAGTTCGCCATCACCACCTCCTCAGGCAAGCAATTCCAGATTCTCACTGCCCTAACAGTAAAGAATCCTCTTCTATGTTGGTGGAAAAACCTTCTCTCCTCCAGACGCAAAGAATGCCCCCTTGTGCCCGTCACCTTCCTTGGTATAAACAGATCCTCAGCGAGATATTTGTATTGTCCCCTTATATACTTATACATGGTTATTAGATCGCCCCTCAGTCGTCTTTTTTCTAGACTAAATAATCCTAATTTCGCTAATCTATCTGGGTATTGTAGTTCTCCCATCCCCTTTATTAATTTTGTTGCCCTCCTTTGTACTCTCTCTAGTTCCATTATATCCTTCCTGAGCACCGGTGCCCAAAACTGGACACAGTACTCCATGTGCGGTCTAACTAGGGATTTGTACAGAGGCAGTATAATGCTCTCATCATGTGTATCCAGACCTCTTTTAATGCACCCCATGATCCTGTTTGCCTTGGCAGCTGCTGCCTGGCACTGGCTGCTCCAGGTAAGTTTATCATTAACTAGGATCCCCAAGTCCTTCTCCCTGTCAGATTTACCCAGTGGTTTCCCGTTCAGTGTGTAATGGTGATATTGATTCCTTCTTCCCATGTGTATAACCTTACATTTATCATTGTTAAACCTCATCTGCCACCTTTCAGCCCAAGTTTCCAACTTATCCAGATCCATCTGTAGCAGAATACTATCTTCTCTTGTATTAACTGCTTTACATAGTTTTGTATCATCTGCAAATATCGATATTTTACTGTGTAAACCTTCTACCAGATCATTAATGAATATGTTGAAGAGAACAGGTCCCAATACTGACCCCTGCGGTACCCCACTGGTCACAGCGACCCAGTTAGAGACTATACCATTTATAACCACCCTCTGCTTTCTATCACTAAGCCAGTTACTAACCCATTTACACACATTTTCCCCCAGACCAAGCATTCTCATTTTGTGTACCAACCTCTTGTGCGGCACGGTATCAAACGCTTTGGAAAAATCGAGATATACCACGTCCAATGACTCACCATGGTCCAGTCTATAGCTTACCTCTTCATAAAAACTGATTAGATTGGTTTGACAGGAGCGATTTCTCATAAACCCATGCTGATATGGAGTTAAACAGTTATTCTCATTGAGATAATCCAGAATAACATCCCTCAGAAACCCTTCAAATATTTTACCAACAATAGAGGTTAGACTTACTGGCCTATAATTTCCAGGTTCACTTTTAGAGCCCTTTTTGAATATTGGCACCACATTTGCTATGCGCCAGTCCTGCGGAACAGACCCTGTCGCTATAGAGTCACTAAAAATAAGAAATAATGGTTTATCTATTACATTACTTAGTTCTCTTAGTACTCGTGGGTGTATGCCATCCGGACCCGGAGATTTATCTATTTTGATCTTATTTAGCCGGTTTCGCACCTCTTCTTGGGTTAGATTGGTGACCCTTAATATAGGGTTTTCATTGTTTCTTGGGATTTCACCTAGCATTTCATTTTCCACCGTGAATACCGTGGAGAAGAAGGTGTTTAATATGTTAGCTTTTTCCTCGTCATCTACAACCATTCTTTCCTCACTATTTTTTAAGGGGCCTACATTTTCAGTTTTTATTCTTTTACTATTGATATAGTTGAAGAACAGTTTGGGATTAGTTTTACTCTCCTTAGCAATGTGCTTCTCTGTTTCCTTTTTGGCAGCTTTAATTAGTTTTTTAGATAAAGTATTTTTCTCCCTATAGTTTTTTAGAGCTTCAATGGTGCCATCCTGCTTTAGTAGTGCAAATGCTTTCTTTTTACTGTTAATTGCCTGTCTTACTTCTTTGTTTAGCCACATTGGGTTTTTCCTATTTCTAGTCCTTTTATTCCCACAAGGTATAAACCGCTTACACTGCCTATTTAGGATGTTCTTAAACATTTCCCATTTATTATCTGTATTCTTATTTCTGAGGATATTGTCCCAGTCTACCAGATTAAGAGCATCTCTAAGCTGGTCAAACTTTGCCTTCCTAAAGTTCAATGTTTTTGTGACTCCCTGACAAGTCCCCCTAGTGAAAGACAGGTGAAACTGTACAATATTGTGGTCGCTATTTCCTAAATGCCCAACCACCTGCAGATTTGTTATTCTGTCAGGTCTATTAGATAGTATTAGGTCTAAAAGTGCTGCTCCTCTGGTTGGATTCTGCACCAATTGTGAAAGATAATTTTTCTTGGTTATTAGCAGAAACCTGTTGCCTTTATGGGTTTCACAGGTTTCTGTTTCCCAGTTAATATCCGGGTAGTTAAAGTCCCCCATAACCAGGACCTCATTATGGGTTGCAGCTTCATCTATCTGCTTTAGAAGTAGACTTTCCATGCTTTCTGTTATATTTGGGGGTTTGTAACAGACCCCAATGAGAATTTTGTTACCATTTTTCCCTCCATGAATTTCAACCCATATGGACTCGACATCCTCATTCCCTTCGCTAATATCCTCCCTTAAAGTGGACTTTAGACAAGACTTTACATAGAGACAATATTGGGCAAATTTAATATGGATCATCTTATGTGGCCAATTCAATATGGAGCATATGGAGTATATGGGGACAATTACATATGGAGCAGTATATGGGGCCAATAATTTATGAAGCATCTTATGGGACTAGTTATATATGGAGCATTTTATATGGCCATTTATATATGGAGAATTATATGGGGTCCATTATACATGGAGCATCTTATGGGGCCAATTATTTTTGGAGCATTATATGGGACCCATTCTGTAAGGAGTATTATATGGGGCCCATTCTGTATGGAGCATCATATTGGCCCATCCTGTATGGAGCATCATATGGGGCCCATTCTGTATGGAGCCGATCATATACTGTATGGAGCATTATCTGAGGCCCATTATATATGGAGCAAGAGATGGGGCCCATCATATACTGTATGGAGAATTATATGTGGCTCACTATACTGTATGGAGCATTATATGGGGTCAATTCCGTATGGAGCATTATATGGGGTCAATTCCGTATGGAGCAATATATGTGGCTCATTCTGTATGGAGCACTCTGGTTCCATTATACTGTATGGAGCATTATATGAGGCTCATTATTCTCTATGGAGCAATATATGGGGCTCATTATTCTGTATAGAGGACTATGTGCTGTCAATTCTACTGTATGGAGCACTATATGGGGCTATTATACTCTATGGGACAATATATGGGGCTCATTCTGTATAGAGGACTACACTGTCCGGTTTCTGAGCTAATGTAGAATGTACAATAGATATCACTCATGTAATGTAAGTAGTAAGTGAAATCTTTGGCATTGTACTATACCTATATTTTTCTGCCGTATCGGTGCATTATGAATTGTGGTATGTGTTAAAGGGGCCCACCGGGACCCTTTCGCCCAGGGCCCATGAAAACCTGGAGCCAGCCCTGGCTGGTATCATCAAAGATGAACTTGTGGGACCTTTTCGGGTTGAGGATGGAGTGAAGCTCAACTCCCAGACCTACTGCCAGTTTCTGGAAGACAACTTCAAGCAGTGGTACAGGAAGAAGTCTGTATCGTTCAAGAAAAACAAGATTTTCATGCAGGACAATGCTCCATCAGATGCCTCCAACTACTCCACAGCGTGGCTGGCCAGTAAAGGTCTCAAAGAAGAAAAGAAAAAAAATGACATGGCCCCCTTGTTCACCTGATCTGAACCCCATAGAGAACCTATGGTCCCTCATAAAATGTGAGACGTACAGGGAGGAAAAACAGTCCACCTCTAGGAGCAGTGTCTGGAGGTTGTGGTGGCTGCTGCTCGCAATGTTGGTCGTAAACCGATCAAGCAACTGACAGAATCTATGGATGGAGGCTGCTGAGTGTCATCATAAAGAAAGGGGGCTATATTGGTCACTAATTTTGGGGAGTTTTGTTTTTGCATGTCAGAAATGTTTATTTCTAAATTTTGTGCAGTGATATTGGTTTACCTGGTGAAAATAAACAAGTGAGATGGGAATATATTTGGTTTTTATTACGTTGCCTAATAATTCTGCACAGTAATAGTTACCTGCAGAAACAGATATCCTAGTAAGATAGCCAAACCTAAATAAAAAAAACCCCACTCCAACTTCCAAAAATATTAAGCTTTGATATTTATGAGTCTTTTGGGTTGATTGATAACATAGTTGTTGATCAATAATAAAAATAATCCTCTAAAATACAACTTGCCTAATAATTCTGCACACAGTGTAGTTTCTACCATTACAAATCGTCCACCTGCTCACAGAAGGAAAAACCTTACAGTCTGCCAATTAGAAGCCCTCTGGGATTTAGAAATTATTGGCCGGCATTATGTCCTTAATGTCCATTATTTTTACATTGCTATCAGATTTCCCTATTGAGGGGGAAAAAAAAGCGCCCAGGGGGTTATAATTGCAAATCCCATGTATTAAAAGAAAATAAAAAGTTGTATGACACTGCCAAGGAAATGAGATTTGTTATTAAGTTGGGCAGGAGAGGTAATATCGCAAAAGACGAGCCAGACAGAATTTCAATTCTAACACTGACAAAACACAAATCTTCAAGCAGCAGCTCTCAGCAAATGCATGGAAATTTGGCCTGGGGCAAAGTAAACGCCACCGCCATCATCTGATGTCTCGGTTAATAATAAAAGAAAAGGAACCTTTCATATCTTTCTCGAATACACTCAGGGTGCCACAAAAATAGGGTTACAATTTTCTATTGAGGGGACTATTCAGAGCAGGGTTCACTGCCTTTCCATCCTTGAAACCGCACAACGTGCTACAGCCTTTCATGGGGGTCAATAAAATTTGTCAACCGAGCTCCTTTTGTAGAGAAGAACTTCTAAAAATTGAGTTTACAAAGAGCACTAATTTAAGAGAAAGGGAGTCACCAATTTCCATAACAATATTCAGTGATGGCTAGTTTCCAGGCAAGAGAAAATCAAGTATAAGTTCTCATCACGAACAACCACTGCCTCTCAGGCAAAGGGTGATGATCAGCTCATCCACATTCCTTCTTCCCAATGTTTTCTGAAGGCATCATAGTAATTTGGGAAGAACCAAGAGGAAGCTTTGGGTATCTCTTCAAATAATTTTGGCAAGTGGATTTTGAGGGAGAAAAACAATAACTCTTTGAAGGTGATGGTGGTCTTTCAAGAGAAGATCTGAGTAGTGTCCTCAGATATAAAGTACCTAGTCTTGAAATGCAAACTAGGACTTCCATTGACCTCCAGACCACTTTATCTTCCCAGTATGAATTATAAAAAATAACAACCAGTTTGGTTCCGAGGCAAAATAAGATCTTTTCAAAGTTCTGATACAGGAGGCCAACCGTGCTTTGTTAAAATGGGTTTCCTACAAAGCTTACATTATGATCCATGAGAAAAACCAAATATGCGAGTACCACAAAAGATCTTGACTGGACATCTGACATCAGACTATCACGAATCATCGGGAAGTAACTACTTGTCATTCTACCAACATTGCAAATGATCAGAAAGTTCTTTGCCGATAATATTGGTCTTTTCTCCAGTAATAGAGGTCTCAGAGCCTTGACAGTTCTCCTGAACACTCAGACTTCTCCAATGAGGCCATCTCACACCACCCGTTTAAAATTTCCCCAAAACAGAGATGAGCAGGTGCTGCCAAATGTCTTTAGAGTGCAACAAATCATCATGGGTACCAGCAGCTAAACCATCGGTGATCAGCACCTCTTTAAGCCAGGTTCTCACTTTCGAGAAACAAGGACCACGCTCACATAGCAATGTCCAGCTCGACCACCCGATCTTCTCGCCTGATCGATACGAGGCAGTTGGGTTCAAGTCAGGAGACCAGCTGGTCAGGGAAATTGGCTATGCTGAATAATTGTGTGCTAAGGTCAGTGTAGATGGCCAGATTTCTGCATATAATGAAAGCCCTCAACTTGTTATATAGAATGTTAATCTGCTTTTAACTTAAAAGCCCCTTTACAGGGACCAAGGCAAACTGTATAAAAATGAATCATTAGATCCCCATATAGTCTGCAAACATCCCCAGTTTACCCCGTGACTATCATTTAGGTCTCGTAAAGGATCCGATCAGCCGCCGAACAAGTACTTTACTCGGCTGATCGCTGACATGCTTACACGGACCAATGATTGAGAATAAGTGTTCCCCTCTATGCTCTTTTGGCTGATCATTGGACCGTGTAAAAGGGCTCTTAGAGAAATTAGACTGCGAGCCTCATTGGGGTAGAGGGAAGTATAAAGGATGTAAATTCCCATGCTACACTACAGAACATGTTGACACTATGAAGGGCACAGCAATAAAATATTGTCTATGACATCAGAGGTGTCTTATGGAAGAATAACAGCATCTTACAAATTTTTTTTTTTTTTTAGTTCATTGAGCTTAAACTTATAATGGTCAGGAACTTTTTAACTTCATCAAGTAAGTTTTTTTTAAAAATAATATAGAATAAATTTATTTTTAGTGTGTGTGTGTATGCAAGTGTGTATGTATTGTAGTGAAGCAGGAGGAAAGGCCCTAGATGGCAGGTATGTGTCGCAGAGGTGCCTCGCATAGGTGATCTATGCCTCAGAAGAAAGTACTCCAGAGAGGATTTTTAGTGGACCGGATTTTGGATCTGGTATTTAGGAGCGACCAAAAGAGCCTAGGTGGGAGAGGTCGCACCCATTCATACAAGCCCGGGATATGCTCATCTAATAAGGTAGCTGGGCGATCTCAGCAGTGTGTGGTGTTTGGAGAGGGAACAGACTGTTAATGGTGGACAGTCTCTGATAGAGCCTGAAAGGTGGATTCAAAACTGAATGGGTGAGACAGCTTTTTAGCTATTTTGCATACCCAGTGAAAATATTGTTTTGTTATTTGTTAGTGCCAGAAAAATACTGTTTCTTTGCAGTTGAACGTTGTGGAAGTCTTACACTATATACACACAAACACACGGGTGTGCACACACACACACCTGCATGAAGTTAGAATTACTTCAAGTCTTCTTTACTGGCATCCCAAGAGCACAGATAATGAGATGTTTGCACTAGAACTGTAAAGGTACCGTCACACTCAGCAACTTTGCAACGAGAATGACAACGATCCGTGACGTTGCAGCGTCCTGGATAGCGATCTCGTTGTGTTTGACACGCAGCAGCGATCTGGACCCCGCTATAATATCGCTGGTCGGAGCTAGAAGTCCAGAACTTTATTTGTTCGTCAGGTCGGCGTGTATCGTCATGTTTGACATCAAAAGCAACGACGCCAGCAATGTTTTACATGGAGCTAACAACCAGCTACAACGATAAGTGAGTCGCCGTTACATCACTGGATCGCTCCTGCATCGTTCTGGAGCTGCGGTGTTTGACGTCTCTACAGCGACCTAAACAGCGACGCTGCAGCGATCGGCTCGTTGTCTATATCGCTGCAGCGTCGCCGAGTGTGACGGTACCTTAACTCTTAGCACAGAACAATGGCCCCTGCTGTTCAACCAGCCTGCGATCTGAAGAGTTTACACAGTACAGCTCCATCCATGCCTGGACCTATCTATCAAGACACGAGAGATAAGAAAAGGAACAACCAAAAAACAGGCTAATTAATTCTCTAAAAGGGGAGATTGTGTTTGATGCCCCTCCATTAACATTACAGTCAGGTCTTTAATTTGCAGAAGCTACAGAAGAACTTGTAGGGCTTCACTCGAAAAGCACGCGGCTGATAAATGGGTCCCGTTCATGCTGATTTGAGTCTTGACCGAAGATTATTATTCAGATGCATGCTGATTTCAGCTGAAAAACCTCGCACTGCCGTGTACCATGTGCAAGAAAATAAAGATCGCTGCAAAGATCTCCTAAAGAGATACCCTCACATTCCAGTAATAACCAGGTAAATCTAATATATAGGAGAGAACAGATGGACACATTGTAACCTTCAGAAAGAGCGAACGATGATACTACTGGTTGGGAGGCTGTGATAAATTTAGGAATTTAAAAAAAAAAAAAAAAAATCAATATATATATGTTTGGCTTTGTCTCTATACATGTGTTCTCCAACTCCAGTCCTCAACAGCCACCAACAGAATCTTTTCAGGATTTCATTGATGGAATTATCACCTGGGAAATACTAAAGAAATCCTGAAAACATGACCTGTTGGTGGCTTTTGAGGACCTGAGATGGGTTAACGCTGCTCTAAAACATAAGTAGTAAATGGACCGTTTTTTAAACCCCCCTATACCCATAGCTGTAGTTAGTCGTCTTCTACATAACCAGACTAGAAATCAGAGTGTACGCCATGGATCTCTGCTGCTGATCTTGTAGTGAATGTCTGATTTTCAACGTGCCCCAATATAATACGGGATAAATGTGGCCAATGGCTGTGCCCAAAGCTGCACAATACAAGAACAAAAATGTTGTTCACACCTTCTGTGGTTGTACATTTTCTCAAACCCACCACAAGTGTCGATGTCCAACACTCGTGGTGGGTTTGAGTAATCTACCAGCCTACGACTGCTCTTGGCTTACACTCATTTCCTAGTATACATCTAAAGATGGCAGATAATTGAAAAAGGATGAATTTTATGTTTCTAAAGTGAAAAAAAAAAATAATAGTAAAATATATTCTGGAAGTTCAGTCTTGATTCTGACCTTCAGAAGGACGTTGCACAAGCTTCGAGGGACCTTACAGTGACGCAAGCACCCCACCTGCGTCAGGGATGGTATGATACAACCGGTTACATGGCACACGGTTACTGTGAAGAGCTGAAAGCTCATAAAGAGGATATCCGGCCTTCTACTGAGGCAAATGTTTACTCGCGATACAGGTTCATAAAGCCGTATTATCTGTCTACAAAAGGCTGAAATGCTTTAGCATACAATAGAGGATACTGCCCTCAGATGGTCTATGATCTCCACAGCTATAACATTCATCGCTTTTATCATGTCCAGCATAATTGTGCCCTGATAATTCGAGACAACATTAAATTGTTCTGCCATTGTAAATTTAAACTGTTTGTGCATGTCTATATACAGTGGATAAATAAGTCTACACACTCCTAAATTACAGGTAATATGATTAACCCCATATAAAGTTTAGCTGTTTTAGGCTGGGTTCACATTGCGTTAGTGGGTGTCCTCTAACGGAATCCGTTACATGGTGCAATTGTCGCAATTAACGCTATGTAACGGATCAGTTAGCGCACCCATTGACCGCAATGTGCTAACGCATCGCTAACGTACGCCATTTTTGGCATGCTTCAGCGATGTACTGTTATTATCGGACGGACCTCGAACGCTGCTTGCAGCGTTCAGGGTCCGTTCTTCGCTAGTGCAGATCGGGCATCTGCGCTAGCGGGATCACTAAACGCAATCCCTTTTTGGACATTGCGTTAGCACATTCCGTTAGCGTATGCGCTAAACGGATTGCACTAACGCAATGTGAACCTAGCCTTAGTTGGATGTTCATAGTTGAATTTAATAGCAAAAGCCTTGGTGCATAAACAGCTTCAAACAAAGCAAAGGGATCTCATGGGTGAAAGGTGTAGGGTACAAACATTTTTCTCCCAAGGCATTAGATAAACTATGGGACACTGAAGACATCATCAAGAAGTGTCTTAAATATGGCACAAATGTGACACGTCCTAGAACGGGACGTCCCTTAAAAATTGATGAAGAAAATGGCTCCGGGAGACTGCTAGGAGGCCTACAGCAACATTAAAGGAGCTGCAGGAATTTCTGGCAAGTACTGGTTATGTACAGCATGAAAGAACAATCTCTGGTATTCTTCATACATGTCTGGTCTGAGGTGTAGGGTGGCAAGATGGAAGACTTTGCTTGCAAAGAAAAACATCCAAGCCTGGCTATGTTTTGGCCAAATCTACCAAAACAATGTGGGAAAACATGTAAAGGTCTGATTAGGCCAAGGTGAAATATTTTGTCCAGATTTCCAAAAGGTATATTTGGTACAAAAGCCAACATTGCACATCACCAAAATAACACCATACCCACAAGTTTGTTTTTTTTGCAGCTGGAACTTGGACTTCAGTGAAGGTTCCATCAAAATATCAGTTAATTTTGCACCCAAACCTTCAGGTCTCTGCTAAAAAAAAAAAAGCTGAAGATAAAAAGGAGTTTAACGTCAAAAACCCCAAGCATACCTCCAAATTAACAAAAGTCTGGCTTTGCCAGAAGGTGAACAAAGTTTTGGAATGGCCCAACAACAGTGAGCAAAGATTGCCAACTCTAGATATGCCGTGCTGATTGACACCTACCCAAAAAAGACTGAATGCCGTCATAAACTCATAGGGGAAATCAACAAAGTATTACAGCAAGGGTGCGCATACTTATGCAACCACATTATATTCGTTCTTTATTTTTATTTTTCCTCCCAAAAAAAGATCTGATTATTTTTCCATGGATTTGTACAGATCATGAGTGACATTAAACTTGAAAAAAAAAAAAGAAGTTCTGAAATTATTTTTACACGACATTTTAACAAGCATGTTATGCCCACTGTATGTGCATGGATATGTACCGGTATATATGCGAGTTTGTAGCAGAGCACATTGCATTATTGAACACATACTAAATGGTCTGAAATTTCAGAAGTGGCCTTCAACGTATTCCCCAACACCAATTTTAAAAATTGTAGAAATATTTTACATGGTCACAATAATGCACAAGTTACAAGGTCACATTTGGCTCTTTTAGTAAACATTTGGTCTTTCTGTCTAATCCGCCGAGGCACGGGTAATCTGGCAAGAATTAAAACGGCATCTGTCCATGAAATGCACCCTGGGAGGCCGCAGACCTGACCACGCAGATTGTACAAATTCAGGTTCAACATGGTCTCCAAAATCAGTAGCATACAGATTTAATGCAGACAACATACTAGGTATTTTTAAAATAAAAAGCTACGGTAATTTTTTTTTTTATTTAAACGCTAAATTTAATACATTGCTTTTAATGAATTTTCTTAATTTTATCATGGGTATTCTGTATTTTGAGTCTTATAATTAAAAGCTACAATTCACTTCATACATAAAGGGAAAACGGAGTATGCAGAAAATGAACTGCAATTCTGGAGCAAGTAACAAAGTAGTAGCATTGGGGGATCATCCACTTGGCCAAACACGATTTAACGTGAATAGAGTGCAGCAGGTGGCAGGAGGGGCGGAGGCAAAACACAATGGTGGTTTTCAGCTTGATTACCCCAGCTCAGACCCTTTGTAGGGGGCTCTGCAGAATCCTAGCAGACATTACAGACAGGCATGCTCTTCACAGGCTGGAGGAGCACAATTTAAGCCTTTTAACTATTAATCTGACAAGGTTCTAACGTTCTTCATCTCTACCAAGACGTCAGCGCTGCAGAAAAGTAACCAACAAGGACATCGAGTAGACTATATGAAGGAGCAACAAGCTTTGTACACTAAGGCACGTTTTGCTTTACACAACAACAAAAAAAAGAAAAAAGAAAAATATAAATACAAAAAAATGAAATAAAAAATAACCTCAGTATGACATACATACAATACACATCCCTCAAAATATAGAAGAAAAAAAAAGCAAACACAAAAATGCAGACAGTATGGGAGAAATGCATAGTAGATAATTATGCCAAGCAGGCTGCCCACGGTGGCACAACCATCATAATGCTTGCTGCTGTTAGATGGCACACACGTTCCATCATTAAGGTCTCGGCTGGGTTGCTCATGTGGTGTCTAGACCAATCTTTGACTATAACGGCACCCAATATAAATGCAGGACTCGTTGCTGAAAAGGAGAGACCTCCATTTCCATCTTGCTCATGATATTTTTGAGTGTGCTGGCTTGAGGTCAATGAAACACCTATAGCTTGACATCTGGCTTGTAGCCCAATATCGTTCAATCACCTTCTGATACTTTGTGTAGATACGGTTTGATGTCTTAGGATCAACATGTGACATCCAATTTCACGTGCCATACTTAACGGATCACTAGGCTCTATTCTTCGACTAACAAGAACACAAGGGCAATGCTTTGAAGAGACCTTCATGATGGGAACATCTTACCAGTCCTACTGTCACGATTATGCTGTGGGGTGGCTTATAGTACAGAAGGCAGACCCCTCTAAGGCTTCTTTTGCACATACTACTGTTTTGCGGCACCAATAGATTTCTATGGGGCTGCAAAAACGGGCCGCAATATTTTCACGGTGCACCGTACGGCCGTATTTACGGCCGTGAAAAAAGATACAGCCTGCTCGATCTTTTTCACAGCTTATGGACATGGCCCCCATTGAAAATTAATGGGGCCGCAAAAACAACGGAAGCTTGTTTTTGCGGTGGAATGTGACTTCCTGTTTTGCGGAATGCTGTTTTTTTTTAATCCAATACTGCTTCCATAGCATTGGAAACCCGAAAACCGGCGATCCGCAAGTTTTTTGCAGTCTGTTATTGCGGCACACCGTAAAAATTGTGGCGATACGGCCCGCAAAAAACCCAGTATGTGTATAAGAAGCCTAAGTCTTCATTCCAGGTACATTAATCAGTTTGGCGTTACATGGATTCAGAGGTGGACCCATTTCTCCAAAGCGCCCCAGGAGCAATTTTTCAAAACGACAATGCTAAATCACATGTTGCTTGTGATACTGTGAGCAACCTACACTATGACCTGCATCATCTCCAGACTCCTTTCCCATCAGGCACCTCTGGGACATCATTTGCCTCCAGTTACACAGCAGCTGCCAGCAGTGGATCTTGATTATTTGCCCAAGTACATTCAGCATGACAGAACACTCTTCAGGCAACCAATAATAACCTCACCGATATCATACCAAGGAGTGTGTATAGGTGTGTGGTGCTCATAGTCGATACTGATCAAATCGAGATGTTATGCAAATGATAATAAATTGAACTTTTTCACATCAGTCTATCAACACCGATTTCCATAAATTACCCTTCCTGGTGCTGCAACTTCAATGTATACTGAGATTTTTGCTATCTATATAGAGAGATGTACATCGTTACATTCACAACGCTCACTCAAATCCTGGAAATGCAAAGAACGCATCCAAATTTTAAACGCCAAGTGTGAAAATTTAGGCTAATCAATCTAGAAATGAAGGATACAAAATCAAAGCTATTTCCAATAGGAATGAAAAAAACATTAGTAACCAAGCCAGTGAAATAATGCCGAAAACACCGGACAAGCAGTCAACACTGAAGCCAATGAGGTCCTACAAGAAGTTCGAAAAGTAGTGAATCCATCAACTTCAAGAATAACCAAGTTTCTGAGCTTCGGGGGGGCAATTTCAAGTGGACCCTTTTCCAGCCGTGAATTAAGTATTTTAGTAAAAAAGAAAAAAAACAAGAGCATGAACCGCACTCCTCCCATTTGGCACAGGTGATTTTAATTAGCATGAGACTGCAAAGTAAGGGGTCTAGCCCATTATGGCTCTCACTGAAGAGCTGGAGGAAGGTGAGTTTCAATGCTCCTTTCATTTTGGTGCTGGTGCTGTGTGGCGGCCATTGTTGCTGTGGCTTTGTGCTGGTGGGGCGGCGCGGTCTGGAGTCATGGGGGCTCAGTCTCGCAGCATGGGTGCTGTGGGGCAACAGGCCGTCCGCCCTGCTGGTGCGTGGCCGCTGTGGCGGTGGTCGTCGCACGGCTCCGCTCCGTTAGGGCGATAGGACCCACTACGAGGTTTGCCGTGAAGTGGCAGTGGGCTTCATACAGTCTGATCAGAATGTTAAACTAAAAACCTCATGTTCAGTATATAAATTTTTGCCTGGCGGCTTTAGATCAACGTATGATTTTGGGATGTGCGGTTCATGCTCTTTTTTTTCCTTTTTGTTAAGTATTTTAGTGTCTACCATCCCACAACCATAGGAAAAGATGTAAGAAAGTTCTGTGCTACTTACAACCGTTGGTGTATTTGTCTTGCATTTGCAGCGTACCAGATCTGCTCAGCTTCATGTTGCTGTACTCCAGACCTACAGATAAGAAATCAAGATCAATACATTATTTTTTAGTAAATTGGCAAATGGATTAGTTTTAAACCTTCTGATATGTACCATCTTCTATAATTATACGTATCTGTTCAGATAGAAAGGTAATAAAACTGGGGCTTCCTGGAGCCACCACTATATAGAGTTCTGCTTACAACATAGGACGCATACAAAAAAGGAACACTAAATATATAAAAATGAACTTAAGAACTTTGCGGAAATTCCTTGCTTCACCTCTTTTGATCCTATAAAAATAAAAAATAAATAAAAAGAGGAAAATGAAGCAAAATCTTCAATGTGTGCCCTCACTGTCCTGGTGTTTTGCCGTGAGGCAACCGGCTGTAGCAGGAACCTCAAATCCACCTAAAACATGGGCAAAAATTGTTACAGATGATGTTGAAGGAAATAAGGTGAATGTTGAATTTTAATCACAGATCCTTTCGATTTTACGGGAGGAAAAGTAGCTGCAAGAGGTTCTTAAAAGCAGCTTACTCTCATCTACCCATTAAAAACAAAAAAAAAAACCCATAGATGCTAGGATGAACTGAGCGTCCATATGTATAATGGGTTCGGGAGGAATAGTTGTGGGCTGAACGAGCATGAAGGCTCCTTGTGCTTTCCCATAAATTAATCTGAAGCAGGAACATGGGCTTGTTTTTGAGGATACAAATGGGCCAATGCTGGGAATAAAGTTCTAGATGCCCCAGGAGGCACTTCAGGGACCATTCAATAAATGAAAACCTTATTATAGCCTTTTGTAGTGTAGTCTACCAGGGAAAGTTCCTATTTACTTATATCATGACAACTTTAGCGCTCATGCACATGGTCGCACTTGAAGTCAGAGTTTGAACCAACAAAACATGGGAGGGGGACTCAAAACGGTTATTCTATGGAGCCGTGCAATGGGGACTATATAAAAAAAAAAAATTGATGTTTGCCCAAGTTTGATCCGATATTGAGCTATGCAAGTCAACGAGTCAGTAGAAACCATCGGAGTGGACTTGGAAGACATCTGCGTGTAGTCTAGTTTCGACAGGACTGAAACAATAGAGAAGATGGAAAAATATCTTTTTCCATCTTCTCAGAGAGAATGGGATCAGAGGGGGGGGGGGATCTTATTTTCTCGGATGAAAAAAAACATACAGTCATCTGCACATGCCCTTACATTAAGACCTCAAGAGTTGTGAGGACCGCGATCCTTGAAGAACCAAACTAGGCACTTCTAGCACCGACCTGGAACGTTTTTCGGAGTTGACATTTTCTGTGGAGATGCACTTTTAATATTAATGTGATCACATTAATACGACCTTCTGCAGCCTTCCCACGAGGCACGGAATAATTCTCCATTGTTCCTGTGCAGATAACCGCTACTTCCTATTGCTATGAATTATGATTGTGCACCGATCACGGGACAAGAATTGGAAAGGCGGTAGACGGTCGGCATGATACATTAAAAAAAAAAAAAAGAGAAAATAAATAAATGGACGTACACAAGTAGTAATGTCAGGGGCTAGATTCTTCATAGATGGAAGATACTTTTACATCTAATATATAATTGCCTAGAATACTACTTCCTGCAATTTGTGCCAACTTCCGTGGCTTTGTCCGGAACTAATGTCCGGAGCTAATGTCCGGAGCTAATGTCCGGAGATTAATTGCCTAGAATACTACTTCCTGCAATTTGTGCCAACTTCCGTGGCTTTGTCCGGAGCTAATGTCCGGAGCTAATGTCCGGAGCTAATGTCCGGAGCTAATGTGCGGAGCTAATGTGCGGAGCTAATGTCCGGAGCTAAGTGACGTCAACAGTGTCCAGTGTCTGATTGGTTGCTCGCAGCAGGCGGCAACCAATCAGAAACGTGCCGTACTGTGACACACTCCGCCCGCCATTTTGGTGTGATTTTTGAATTTTTACCTCACAGCAAGTTTCTACTGCGTGGAGGCGGGCCCAGTGACGTTGCTCTTCAAGCTCCTGCCGAATTTCGTCAAAAAAATGATAATACCATTTACCAAAACTATATATATTTAGTTGTGAAGTGGTTCAGTGACATTTTCACACCAATTTTGAACTTTTGTTTGGTGTTTTCTCCATATACTGCCTATTATTTTTGTTCTTTCTTACTATTATTTATTAATTGTATTATTCTTACATTTGAATAAATAAAGTATATATGGATTCTAGACTCCCGATTCTTTAGAATCGGGCTGCCATCTAGTTTCCTATAACTGTCTATTTTATCCCCTGGTGACAAACTACTGTGCACAGTCCTGGATGTGTGGGACAAAGGCCACGAGCGGCCAAGGTGGTTCATTTCCTGTAGCAGAGCCGATGGTTTGGGTGCTGGGACTGTGCCAGATGCAAATGATGCCTCTCTGAAATGCAGCATATCTGACAGTTTACTCTGGCACTACTTCCACATCCTCAGCTACTAACGCAGAATGTCAATGAGGCCTCATAAAAGAGCTCGTCACAGATCCCCGTATTCCGGTCCAATGACCAGGATCTCGAGGCACAGGCCAGAAAATACAGAGAAAAAAAAAAACAACATTAAGAATTATTGTCTGCGATTGCAAAACATTTTTCAGCTGTTATATAAAAAGTAATATAAAATAAATATATATTTTTATTTATTTTACCCCAGTGCAAAGATTAAGCAATTTTATGCACTTGGTAGTATAAGGGCATGCGCGCACATTATTTGAATGCAGAATAGTTATATGTTTTTGTTGTTTTTTTTTTAAACATTTTTTTCACCCGCATTTTTGTAGTATTTTTGGATAGCAATGAATGCTGTAGAGCTAGATAATAGATAGGCTGACATATAGACAAGCAGACAGAAATGCAGAACCCCTCAAAATATTCGAAACCAGCACCCTATGGAGATTATTGGACAGTATTATTTTTTTTTTTATAATTAAATGAAAAAACCTATGTAGGGTCCGCCTATTTTTTGTAACCAGCAAAGGTAAAGCAGACAGCTGAGAGCTGATGCCATCAGGCTGGGAAGGTCCATGGTTATTGGGCCATTCCCAGCCTTAAAATACCAATACCCTGCCTTGGAAGTTGGGGTAATGGAGCTTGGAGTTGATGACCGCTGTGAATTGTATAAATAATACTCCAAGCCACAACAGTATGGGAGTCTCACAAAGGGAGAACTAAGTGCAAAGAAATAATCTCACAACCAAAATATGTTTAATAAACATGCAAACGATGCAGAAGAATAGTTACCATGAATGTGCCCCAGGGGGCATTTGACGCATATTGACAAGGAGGCCAAATAGGTTATCTATCTCTATAGCATTTACTGCTGTTTAAAGACAAGCCAAAAACGCAGCAAATCCGCAATCATTTTTGACCGGCATTTTTATAGCGTTTATTAACTGCATTGAAATCAAAGGGTGAAACAAAAAAAAAAAAAAAGAATTGACACGCTGGTGATTGGAATCTGAACCAAATCTTCAAGTCACAAATAAAAAGCGTGTGCATGAGACTTCAGATTCTCATTTACTTTGCCATCAGGAATCCCTTCAGGTTTTGTGACCACCTAATGGTGGTGCCTCTTTCATTTGCTGGGCTACCAAAATATATTCTTGTGCATTATTCTCACTAACTTTTATCACTTTTTTTATTGCATATTTTTATTTAATTCTTAATTTTATTAGGGGTTAAGCATTTAAACCTCCAATTTAAATTTGCGCTAGAACTTTTTTTTTTTTAAATAACTTGTGACCAGGTTTCTGCCTTCCTAGCCGAAAGCAGCCTAATGTAGGGACAGACCCAGATTCCAATGTTTTTTCACTTAATACATGCAACAGTTTTTCTAAAATCCGTTTTATCTGCTGCACCTCTGCTGGTCTTCTCAATGAAAAGCTCCTTCTCTGTTGCCCTTCATCAGCTTTGGTTCTGCCTGTTCACCATCACTGATTGTTTCTACACTCTGCGAACAAACTGCCAAAGTGATAGCTCAAAGACGTGGGCTGGGAATAGACAGCTCAAAGGAGGAAAGTCTAGCAGCGCTACAGATAATCAGAGACTATAGCAAAAAGGAATCGAGGTTTCTATTCCTTTTTTATAGTACCCCGATAGGGCAGCACTAATCTGGTGACAAAATTTCTCCCTTCAATTGACTCTAGCTTAAGCAATTTTGGTATGCAAAATATACAGGTAAACAAGGCGATTAAGTCAGACAGTTTTGTGTTATTGGGCATTGTGCAGACTAAATAGACAGACAGATATATCTATCTTCTATAAATATAATTGTCTAAGGGGTACTTCCGTCTCTGTCTGCAACTTCCGTAACGGAAATCCCGTGTTGCGGATTGGTCTCGCCAGCTGCCTGTCATGGCTGCCACGACCAATCAGCGACGGGCACAGTCCGATTAGTCCTACTCCCCTGCAGTCAGTGTCCGGCGCCCACATACTCTCCTCCAGTCACCGCTCACGCAGGGTTAATGCCAGCGGTAACGGACCGCGTTATGCCACGTGTAACGCATTCCGTAACCGCTATTAACCTTGTGTCCCCCCAACTTTTTACTATTGATGCTGCCTATGCCTGTGTTATATACTACATGGCCACGGCAATATATATATATACACACACACACACATGAAACAGCACAAGCTTCAGAAAGGACTGCATCCGAAACGTCGCTACGCCATTTGGGCAATAAACACCTTTTTTTTTTTTTTCTGGAAGTCTGCTGTGCTGTTTCTATATATATATATATATATATATATATATATATATATATATATATATATATATATATATATATATATATATATATATATATATATATATATATATATGTATGTATATATATATATACATATATATATATATATATATATATATATATACACACATACATACATACACACATCTTCTACATTATCTTTGCTTAGAGAAAATGCAAATAATTGATCTGCATTTTCTTAGAAGAGAGGAGGGAGGATGGATTCCAAAAATGTTTCCTGCTAAATTTAGTTTTTCATTTTAGGGAGAATTTTGGTGTACTACTTCCAACTTCTGCAGCTGCTAACAGTCTGCTGCACACACTGTTATTCTTTTAACCTGCAGAGGATTAACCTTACATAATCCCATTCCCTAATGAGTCAAAAAGAAAATAAACTGTCGATACACTGAATGACATAATTGCATTATTACACAGTCTAAACACTAATTTAGCATAGACTGATGCCGCGGATAGCTCTGCATAATCCTGGTAAATAGCACTCTGATAATAGCCGGCAATTTTGGTAATTTAATTCAGCGTTCCTACAAAAAGGGAAATGAATTGGACATCTTCAGAAAATTTAAACAGACCTTTAAAAAAAAAAGCGATGTGGCAAATAATTACACTAGACTATACAGCTAGCCATTTACCAATAACTTTCCATAAAAGGATAGCGGATTGACCAACACGTCCTGATCATTTTTTCTTCACTATAGGAAGAGATCATGCAAGTACAAATATACCGTACTTAAAAAGTCATCGATCATTTAGAGGCTAACTTTTGTTTGATGTGGGTCCAGATTACCAACTAACTCAAGAATGAAGGGTTCTGTTGCACTGGGGGACACGGACAGATGAGGGCCCCCGAGCAAGAACAATAAGGACCCTTTGCAGCCCAGTAGCTCATCATAACGCACAATTCCATCAACTTTGGAGGTAGTAGTGTCCCTCTAACCTCTTAGGTCCCTGCCCGGCCATAAATGTTGCACCAAGGAAGGATAGGTCCGTCCCTTGCCTGTTGTGCTTTGTAGAGAGCCGTGATGCTAAAAACATTCAAAGTGAATTGCTTTGACGAGGGTGGTCTACATTGGAAAGACCCTTTCAGTTAGGAGAGTCACCCAACTATTGGGTCGATCATCTAACGAATGTTCTTTCCTGACAATCTGCCTATGTAAACAGGATGGCAGTCATCCATTGAACGAATAAAACTTTCAAACATTGGGTGCCATAATTTTTTGATCCTGGCATATAAATATATAAAAAAAACAAGTAGTCCATCGTTTCATTATATGATCATGACCGTCCATGAACACAGAACAGTTGTATTAACGATCGTTTTGTGTGCATAGAATGGTCTTTAGCCTGCATAGAGAGGCTGGTAATGATCGGCTTGCATGTAGCCCATCTGCGATGGTTTAATAGAGGATTGGGGGGGGGGGGGGGGGGAATTAAAAATTATTGCATATGTCAAACAACTGTCAGATGATTGCTGGCCGCTATACATGGGCTAATAGTTGGGCTACAAATGGTCATTGCCAAATTATTAGCATATCTAAATGGGCCATTACTCATGGGCTTAGAGAGAAAATCCAACTCTATCCTATAGCGAAAGTCAATGGCACCCCTATGATCACCCAATGATTCCAAAGAGGAACACTGGGACAAGACGCGATCCGGCCTCATAACCGATCAGATCATGGGATCGACCACACACCGATTACAGATACTGAGAACTGAAGATAAACCGGAACATTGCTCATAGCCATCAAACAGATGCTACTTTTTACAATGAACTAATAAAATACAAAACTCATTTTTGCGCTACAGTTTGGAAAGGGAAAAAGAAGTTAAGCCACTTGTTCTGTAAGTCTGAGTATCTGCAGGACACGTGCACCCCATTGTGAAAATCACAGACTGTCGACTTTAGGTGGCCGGGAAATGCCATATTACACACAGACCCATTATTACTGTATCAGCGGTCATGGTAGGAATCATAGAATGATGCGCTAAAAGTGAACTCTTCAAACAAACAGTGCAACCCCCCACCCACCTCCAAAAATAATCCCCCACCGCATTACACTCAATATCTAGATAGACAAGGTTCGTCAAGATGCCCTCAATAAGGTTAACACTAGGACTACTGGACTCGTGAACCCTGACTAGAACTACTGCAAGTAAGTAGTCAAAATGACTATATCAGTAGTCCTAGTGTTAAGTTCCACTTTAAATTAAATTGCTGTAGTTCTATAACAAACAAAAAAAGCCTTTCGGAGGTGCAGGTTACCATTTACTTGTCTCTACAAGGTTTCCTGGAACAAAACAGATGCTTAAACAACCGGAGCACTATTTACCCACTGATGTTCTAAACAATAGCGCTGACAGCCCGTTCATCAGCCATAGAGCCACATGTCCTGCTTCTGACACTGCGCCGACATGTGATACGGCCGACATGCCAAGCGCGTTATGCATGGCTATTCACATATTAGACACAGAAAAAAACAAAAACATTACTTAATATGAGACTAAACGCTAACTGGATCAGTTACCAGATTTCACAATATAAACTGAAAACATTAAATCTTAAACCTGATGGAGATGGTGAACTTTGCAAAATTCCATGTCGGAATGGCTGTATAAACTCCTCCCACCCAGCCTGAGTGACCGCATCTCAGTGTCCCTCCTCCCTGCTGCGATCTTTTACTGCTCAGCACAAGCTGCAGCTACCAGTCAGGTGGGCAGTGAATACACATTTGGACTCTGTCTTAACTCTTTGTGGGCTCTCCCCTCCACCCCCTAGACTCAATTGCTTATTTTAAAATTAGCATCAGTCATTCTGACATGAATTTTCGAAGCAAGTACACAAGCCTCATCAGGACTAATACCTAAAATGCAGTTTAAATTGTAAATTTTGTTACAGCTTCTCTTTAAAAAGAAAGTTTCCTATTAGTGATGGCTTATGGCTGAATTACAGACGGACAGAAGTACTTTTGATGGTGCATGCAGCCAACATGGTAGAAGCGGCCTTTATAATGTTAAACACTACCTTGAGCTTCCATTACCTTTAGACAAGGATACTGCTAAGGGTACCGTCACACAGTGCAATTTTGATCGCTACGACGGCACGATTCGTGACGTTCGAGCGATATAGTTACGAGATCGCAGTGTCTGACACGCTCCTGCGATCAGGGACCCCGCTGAGAATCGTATGTCGTAGCAGATCGTTTGAAACTTTCTTTCGTCGTCTAGTGTCCCGCTGTGGCGGCATGATTGCATGGTGTAACATATATCGTATACGATGTGCGCATAGTAACCAACGGCTTCTACATCGCACATACGTCATGAAATTATCGCTCCAGCGTCGTAGATTGCAAAGTGTGACAGCAGTCTACGACGCTGGAGCGATATTGTTACGACGCTGGAGCGTCACGGATCGTACCGTCGTAGCGATGAAAATTGCACTGTGTGACGGTACCCTAACACTAGTGAAGAGCGAACGTGCGGAGATAAGATGTTATCTGAGCATGCTTGGGTGCTGAGTGTCTTTGGCATGCTCAATATGTTCGAGACCCTGCGGCTCCAAGTCTCTCGGCTGTTAAGAGAGCTGCAACACATGCAGGGATTGCCTAACAGTCGCGGGATATGCAGCTGCGGGATCTTGAACATATTTTTCGAGCACATCGCAGTCACTCGAGATTCTGTCCTGAGGGCCTCTAGTGGGCCAGAGCCGCCAGGAAATGTGTCCACTAATTCCACACCCCTCTGTTGTACGACCCATTTAATGGAAACATGGGCGGGGAAGGGAATTTTCCGTTACACCCTTACCTAAAAAAGTCTACATACATAGATAAAAATAAAGATTATTAAAAAAAATAAAGATTATTAAGTGGGCAAAACTGCAGATTTTAGCCATCTAACGTGTATGGGAGCCACCCAAACTCTTGCCTGGAGGACACAAGGATCGGGCATTTGCCAGATCCTTTTGTTCGGAAGGGAGAAAAGCTGCTGTCGGGTTATACCGGCATCGTGCTCACAGATGGGGAGAAAGTTGGGAAACAGTTGTAAGTTGTCAGACCAATAATTTGCCATCTAATGTGTATGGCTAGCTGCGGGAGTAGGGAGTGGCTAAAATGGGCTTCTCCTGCCCTGGGGGACCCGGCTGGTCAGAATGTGCAATACTTCATTTCCTCTTTAGGGGCACTGCAGGGACAATTAAGCGCAAATTTATGGCGTATTCTTGCAGATTACTACTGATTGTTTGGAGTGATCCTGGCAGCAGAGCACATTGTGACCAGCATAAACATCCTCCTAACAAAACAAAAAAAAAAAAGTTGATCAACGACCAATCAGGAAATGCATTTTGTTAAATTTTTCTCTATACAGGTGAAAAATAAATGAAAGCCGAGCTCTTCATTACTAGCTTAGAGCAAGAAGACCACTTTTTTCTATGTTGATATGTGAGGCCTACTGCATTAGCGGATACCGGTTGCTATGGTTACTGAATACTGAAGCATTTGCATCGGGTTGTTAAAATAAACCAGACGTTTCGCAAGAACTGCTCGTGATAAAGCGAAGACGGTCTCCAGTCTGCTTCCACCGATACAAAGCACTGAGCACCAGGGGCAAACAAATTTCACCCATGGCCGCTTTACCCTCTTGCCGCGCGGCCTCAAAAATCAAACTTAATAACGACGTGCAGGAATGAGAGTGATTACATCAGTCACCTTCCATAAAATTCACGCGCCTCCATGCACGTGTAGGTAGTTGTAGCACGTTAATAACTCTTCACTGCAGGTAATAATGCCTCCTGGAGATTAAGAGTGGCTTCTCTGTGCACTTTGAAGAGGCCATACAAGCAACATGCATCTTCCATATAGACGAGAAATAAACAAGGCAAAGCAGGATAAACTCAAACACTGCCCCATCCATGAGATTTTATTGAAAACACTGAGTCAGAGAAGGCTACTTTCACACTAGCATCGGTACGGGGCCGTCATGCTGCGTCGGCCCAACGTACCGGCGCATACTGTGCAAGCGCCGCACAATGGGGGCAGCGGACGCATTTTTCCAGTGCATCCGCTGCCCCATTGTGAGCTGCGGGGAGGAGGGAGCGGAGTTCCGGCCACAACGCAACAAAAAAACCGTTACATGTAACGTTTTTTGCTGCCGACGGTCCGTCACAACATGGTGCAACCGTCGCACGACGGTTGCGACGTGTGGCAAAGCGTCGCAATCCGTCGCTAATGTTAGTCAATGGAGAAAAAAACGCATCCTGCAAGCCAGGGGTGTCAAACTGCATTCCTCAAGGGCCGCAAACAGGTCATGTTTTCCGGATTTCCTTGTATTGCACAGGTGATAATTTAATCACCTGCACAGAGAATGATTCGAGCACCTTGTGCAATGCTAAGGAAATCTTGAAGACATGCACGGTTTGCGGCCCTCGAGGAATGCAGTTTGACACCCCTGCTGCAAGCAATTTTGCAGGATGCGTTTTTTCTCCTAAACGACGCATTGCAACGTGCAGTGCACGATGCTAGTGTGAAAGTAGCCGAAGATATGTCCACTGCAGCCAAACAAATAGTAAGAGACACACACACAAAAAAAATTTGAATCAAAAGGTGGATGAGCAGTGATAACTTGAAAGCTTGTAGTCCCCAAAGAAAAATCTATCAAGGGTCTTTAATAGTACTGGTCTAATCATGTGGACCAAAAAGGGTCTTTTGGATCTAGGCCATAGGCCTTTGAGGCACCTGTGTAACTTAGGGCGGTGGAGAGTCGAAGATACGATTCATCAAAGTTCCATGGCACTTTTGACCAAACGTTGAAATCTACTGAGTAAGGTGGAACCAGAAAGATGGATAAAACATTCCTGGGGGAATGGATGTGAAAAGAGCACCAGATCAGGAGGTAGCTGTGGTGAAGTTACCAAAAATAAAAGGGAAGAGGGGCAAGGCAGGAGAGCAGTTGGTGCCAACCAATGAAAAAGGAAGGACGTGTAAGTGGTGGAACGCAAAGGCAGAATGACTGAGGTGTGGCCGTAGGTCAAGCAACTAAGTCCAGACTACACCAGTCAAGACCCTAGATCTAGGACCAAAGCATAGCCTTCCTCCGTTGAGACCAGATATCTGGATGCCGCAGGTCAAGCACCGAAGGTCAAAAACTGATCATACGGGACTGGACGTCTGCTGTGGTGACCAGAAGATATGAGTGAATCGGGCCATTACTTCCAGCATAGACACCTAGTACAGTGTGTGGGGTATGGCAGAGCTGTGCAAGGGACCAGAGTAATTTAGTGTGAGAACTGAAAGTACAGTATTTAAAGGGACTGGCTAATGAAGACTTGTGGCATAGTGAGAAGTACTGGTGACCCTCGTTAATGCCAGTATAATAGAGAACGTTTGAAGGACTTACTGTAAGATTAGGCCTATTGTGCGTGCCGCCAGTGAAAGTTAAAGCAGAAGAACATTAAAGAGCTGCTCATACTGAGAGATGCTTTGATAGAATAAAGATAATGAACTGCTAAATTGTTGCTTTTGCCATTACTGCTAATATTGTGTGACTTGATACCCTGTACCAGAACAACTGTATTCATAGGTGACACCTTCACTTTCTTGTAGGGAAAAATAGAAATATCTTGGTTGGTTACTCTCACCTCATCCCTATAACCTGATCACAAGTACATCCCCTGCATCCACTATAGTTAGGTCAACAGGTAGGGGTGTTGAAACAATAAATTGTCAAAACCATTCTTGTTAACTTGCGACCTGCCCAAGAGGCTTCAGGGAAAGGGGAGATCTCCTGGATTTTCAGAGGAGTTCATCTTTCTCCATGCAGTGCACTTCTGATTAATTTGGAAGCGAGGTTTGGCCATTCCGCTGGCCTGAACGGTGTGCTCTTCAATACTTTGTCTCTGCATCGGAAGAACACAGATTAACTTAAGATGGAGAGTAGCACTTTCAAGCTCTACTGCTCTTTGGTCAGGCCTCATCTGGAATACTGTGTCCAGTTCTGAACACCACATTTTAATAAAGACATCAATAAACTGGAGCAAGTTCAGAGAATAGCGACCAGGATGGTGACCAAACGATGTCCTATGAGAAACTGTTAGAGGATTTGGGAATGTTTAGCTTGCAAAAGAGAAGACTGAGATGAGACTTAATAGCTGTCTACAAATATCTCAAGGGCTGTCACATTGTAGAGGGATCAGCTTTATTCTCATCTGCACAAGTAAAGACTAGGGGCAATGGAATGAAACTGAAAGGGAGAAGATATAGATTACATATTAGAAAAAAACTTTTTGACTGTGAAGGTGATCAATGAGTTGAACAGGTTGCCATGAGAGGTGGCGAGTTCTCCTTCAATGGAAGTCTTCAAACAGAGGCTGGACAGACATCTGTCTGAGATGGTTTAGTGAATCCTGTATTGAGCAGGGAGTTGGGCATTGCGATCCTGGAGGTTCCTTCAAAGTCTAACATTCTATGATAGTAAAAAGCATGCCATTAACCGGAAATGGCTGTTGGCTATCATTTGGCTGGCCGCCATCTTGGGCTGGAACTCCCATACATAGAAGCGCTCGCTCGGCCGAGCACTCGTTTTCTCCATTAGAGCCAATACCAGTTATATCTAGCGGTGGCTCATCTCTGGGAGACAATACATTAGGCAGTCCAAAATTGGACAGGTAGGATTGATCTCTCGCTCAACAATAATATGTCCGAGGCCCCAATGTACATTAGATTATTGTCCGAATCAATCAATATTGGTAGGTTTGACTGTGTATGGTGGGTGGGCTTTAGCTCTGTGCTCCTTGCAGGCAACAAGCAGTTAACTATAGTTAAAAATCCCTCCATTTTAGAGAACAGATAGGATATTTAATAAGAGGTAAATGGATTGGGGTTTTTTTTTTTACAAGAAATTCGAAATTTCACCCATTTAAGAAGAAGATAAAACAACCTCTTTAAGCCACATTCACTTTAACAACAACAATGCACTGTCAGACTAAAGAAATGCAGTTTCTTGCACAACAAAAATAAAAAAAATTCTAGTCAACTCCATTGGATCTTTTTGGGTATGTGCACATGGAGGCATCCAAAAATCACAAGTTTTCAAGTGCTACATTCTTCAGGAAATTCTCCTTCTTTGGAGAGTATTTTTTAACGTAGTTTTGAGATGCAAATGGCCTTTTTTAAATCTGAATCGGGGAAAAAAAAAAAGCAAAGTGGTTTTACGCTCCGGCAGTCTTTCAGGTAATTTTTCGATTTAAGCGAACCCTCGTCAAAAAATAGTGCATGCATGTCCTTATACGATTACATAAGTGATTCTTAACTTTCACAGAGTTATAACAAAACACCCCATACTATCTGGATTGCCAGTGACCTCTTATGCATATTAATCCAGTAACTATATTTCCCACTAAACTACAATGCTCAAAGACATGTTCAGAGCATAAACCTCATAAGTGACTAATGCAAAATAACGCAGGCAAGCTCCATCTGGCATAAAACTCATTGCCCTTGAACTGCCTCATGTTACGCGCACTTTATATGCAAAGTCTATGTTTCCCCGGCGTCCACAAAGTAAAAAAAAATCAGCCAGGTGTGAATATTTATATGACAGTATATTGTATTAATCACAGGCGAATACAACATTAGAAAGTGGATACAAGGACAGATATTTTGTCACAGGGTGCAATAATCCTACAGTAGAGATATGTTTGGATGGGTAAAGACCGCTGACTGCGTTAGGTTAGAGCTACAGAGGTAACATTCTCTTGAGAGTTACAGAGGAAGGCTCAGTTCACATTACATCACATCTAAGGCTTCCTGTAGTATCTCCATTAGTTATGAGCGAGCGACCCAAAACGCGTCAGCTATGTACGCCTATAATCGGCTACATACAGGTCCTTCTCAAAAAATTAGCATATAGTGTTAAATTTCATTATTTACCATAATGTAATGATTACAATTAAACTTTCATATATTATAGATTCATTATCCACCAACTGAAATTTGTCAGGTCTTTTATTGTTTTAATACTGATGATTTTGGCATACAACTCCTGATAACCCAAAAAACCTGTCTCAATAAATTAGCATATTTCACCCATCCAATCAAATAAAAGTGTTTTTTAATAACAAACAAAAAAACCAACAAATAATAATGTTCAGTTATGCACTCAATACTTGGTCGGGAATCCTTTGGCAGAAATGACTGCTTCAATGCGGCGTGGCATGGAGGCAATCAGCCTGTGACACTGCTGAGATGTTATGGAGGCCCAGGATGCTTCAATAGCGGCCTTAAGCTCATCCAGAGTGTTGGGTCTTGCGTCTCTCAACTTTCTCTTCACAATATCCCACAGATTCTCTATGGGGTTCAGGTCAGGAGAGTTGGCAGGCCAATTGAGCACAGTAATACCATGGTCAGTAAACCATTTACCAGTGGTTTTGGCACTGTGAGCAGGTGCCAGGTCGTGCTGAAAAATGAAATCTTCATCTCCATAAAGCATTTCAGCCGATGGAAGCATGAAGTGCTCCAAAATCTCCTGATAGCTAGCTGCATTGACCCTGCCCTTGATGAAACACAGTGGACCAACACCAGCAGCTGACATGGCACCCCACACCATCACTGACTGTGGGTACTTGACACTGGACTTCAGGCATTTTGGCATTTCCTTCTCCCCAGTCTTCCTCCAGACTCTGGCACCTTGATTTCCGAATGACATGCAAAATTTGCTTTCATCAGAAAAAAGTACTTGGGACCACTTAGCAACAGTCCAGTGCTGCTTCTCTGTAGCCCAGGTCAGGCGCCTCTGCCGCTGTTTATGGTTCAAAAGTGGCTTTACCTGGGGAATGCGGCACCTGTAGCCCATTTCCTGCACACGCCTGTCCACGGTGGCTCTGGATGTTTCCACACCAGACTCAGTCCACTGCTTCCTCAGGTTCCCCAAGGTCTGGAATCGGTCCTTCTCCACAATCTTCCTCAGGGTCCGGTCTCCTCTTCTCGTTGTACAGCGTTTTCTGCCACATTGTTTCCTTCCAACAGACTTACCATTGAGGTGCCTTGATACAGCACTTTGGGAACAGCCTATTTGTTGAGAAATTTCTTTCTGGGTCTTACCCTCTTGCTTGAGGGTGTCAATGATGGCCTTCTTGACATCTGTCAGGTCGCTAGTCTTACCCATGATGGGGGTTTTGAGTAATGAACCAGGCAGGGAGTTTATAAAAGCCTCAGGTATCTTTTGCATGTGTTTAGAGTTAATTAGTTGATTCAGAAGATTAGGGTAATAGGTCGTTTAGAGAACCTTTTCTTGATATGCTAATTTATTGAGACAGGTTTTTTGGGTTATCAGGAGTTGTATGCCAAAATCATCAGTATTTAAACAATAAAAGACCTGACAAATTTCAGTTGGTGGATAATGAATCTATAATATATGAAAGTTTAATTGTAATCATTACATTATGGTAAATAATGAAATTTAACACTATATGCTAATTTTTTGAGAAGGACCTGTATAGATGGAGATTAGTGAGGAACGATCGTGCTCAACACTGTTTAATACTCAAACGCGCATCGGGGTGCTCTGGTACGCTTGTTACTTGAACGCGCATCGGGGTGCTTGGGTACGTTTGCTGATCATACATCTGGGTGCTTGGGCATGCTCAGTCATTACTCAATCGAGTGCCATGCTGTTAAATCGTGAGTGCCATCGCGGCAGTTAGCCAATAAACATAAAAGGATTGCCTGCCACGTACATTTAATACTGTAACAGCCGCGATGGCACCTGCAATACTCGATCGAGTAACGAGTGTACCGGAGCACACTGATGCGCGACCGAGTAACAAGTGTACCCCAGCACCTTGATGCACGTTCTAGTATTTCAATGTTGGCGAGCACAATCGCTCATCACTAATCTCCTGTATATAGCTCATTATAAGCATACATAGCTGACACATTTTGGATAGAGTTGGTACAAAATATGCCAATAGACGTAGTCAAAGGCGACGTCAGAAGAACGTAAAAAAAAAAAAAATTGCTGGTTCCATTAGACTGTTTATGTGTGCACTAGATTACATAAGAGAACAGTGTAGTCTGCAGGGATCTTCTGGCTATCAAAAACAGACCCTTGCTGGAGCCATTCAGGAGTTAATGGAATCTACATTAATTGGGATCAATGTGTTAAGGAATAATTTCCACGAGATTTGACTCCAAAGATGGTTAGCATGCCAACAATTGATGAAGCAGCCAGGTATATTTTTGTGAAATTTACAGTAGAATAGAATTCATAGAAATGGAAATGGTCAAAATAACTCAAGTCCCCAAATATGGCACCAGGAAAAGTAATAAGGATCATGTTCAATGATTAGAGAGCTTGAGGACCACCAGTTGAGGGGATGCTGCTACCAATCTATGGGCAACTCTCGGCACGCAGACCATTAACGCTGCTATTCTCACACAGCACTGAAAAAATTACGGTAAGTATTCGCTAGAAATTAATTTGGTTTTCATCTGAGGCCAGGCACCTTTCCGAGGATATTTGTACATCAGTTCAAAACCCTTCTACCAATCTCAACTTGTTCCAGACTACAGCAATTAAGCTCAGCAATAAAGTACATGGTTTAAGGACATCACAAAACATATAAAACACTATTTGCAAACAGCATTCCGCTGTGCAGTAATCTTGAAAGTCACATCCAAGAAGATCATCCAACTTGGCCTGCAGAAGAAAAAAAAACCACCGGGCTGCATTTAGCGGTTTCTAGGTCTTTAATTCCCCTAGGTCAATTGAATAAAGCCTGCAGTAATGTGCGAGCAACAGGTGAAATAATCAAAAAGATTTAAAAAGACAACTATAAAAATAGGAACATTTCAGTTTTTAGAATACAATCTCTAAGTCTTGTATATGTCGTAGTATTTATTGTCTCTACACTATACACCCCGGCCCTCTCTACTGCTCACGTTAGGAACGTCAAACAACATATGGCTTAGAATTCCACCGATTCCAATTGCGTCCCTATAACAGATTCAGTATGGGTGATGAACAAGACATGGAAGATAACCTGAAGAAAACTTTGTGATTAACTCCAAGCACTGATGAGACAAGAATGAGTCTTCATTCAAGATTTGGCCCAGAAGCGGACATCCAGCTGGACGAAGGGAAGAAGTCTTGAAAAACAATGGAACGTGCCCACGACCTGGAATAGTAGTGTTTTGGATGCAGCTTACCTGCGCTGCGTCCAAAATGTTACGTTCTAGATTACAAGCACAGTGGATTGGATTTATAGAAATCCCGTGCCCATTGTAAATCCATTTGACGCTGCATAAACTTACCGGCGGTAGGAGTTGATGAGTCGCAGCATGTTAAAGTGTCTGCAAAGGAGACACTGTCCCCAATTAGACAAAATACACAGGGCTAGTTACCCAAAACCCCTGTGACCATAAGGAAATAATATAAAGATACTTTCCTTGCATGGGACTATTACCCTATAAAGAAACTTTGCACACCAGAACTAAAATCGGTAAAAGGTATAATTTTATTGAATAATATCTAGTGATGAGCAAGTATACTCGTTGCTCGGGAGATATCCAAGTATTTGTGAGTGATCGGAGATTTAGTTTTCGTAGCCTCAGCTGCACGATTTACGGCTGCTAGACAGGCTGAATACATGTGGGAATTCCCTAACAAACAGGCATTTCTCACATGTGTTCAAGCTGTCTAGCAGCCGTAAATCATGCAGCTGCGGCACCGAACACGAAATCGCCGAGCACTAACAAATACTCGGAGACCACCCGAGCGTGCTCGGGGAAACTCGAGCAACGAGTATACTTGCACATCACTAATAATAACAATTAAAATAGTAAGCAATATGAAAGAATGATGGACAGTACCAAAGAAAAAAGGCACCACAGACCGGAGGAAAATTATATAAAAAAAAAAAGTGTAATCCACACCACCACAAAAAAGTAAACCTTGTGACCAATTACTAAATAATGCCAATATGGACAAAATCGCTAAATAAAAGCCACACAAGGAATGGTAATAAGCTGGCGTGGTAAAATAAACAAGAAAGAGTGAGATTACCTCAGGTCTGATGGTGCCACGGCCCCTACACGCGTTTCGGCTGCGTGTGCTTTCTTCCAGGGGGGAGTCAAGTCAGAGGAGACTGTGTAGTTTTACCAAGAGCCATTCATTAGATGCAGTAAATTCGCATGATTCAATGAACACATGTGGATTTACCTGCGTGATTAGAAAAGAAGTGTTGTGGATGAAGCAAAAATACGTTGCATACAAAATGCTGACATAGCCTGATCGTGGGCACATATCCTAAGGCCGAGATCACACAAACGCGAGTTAAGGCCGAATCTCACAGGTGAAAACCCAGCTCTGGAGCAGGCACTCCAGAGCGGAGCGTGCTGCTCCATGTATTGCTGTGCGGCTGCACGCTCCGCTCCGGAATGCCGGCGTCAGAGCAGAATTTCCCAGCCTTGGGGTCAACGCTGCAAATATCATCTTTGTATAAACTTGACATTTGTCAATTGAAGTTTAAAAACTTATGAAATGTTCATAATTGTTCTTCAGTAACCATAAAAACATCCAACTAAAAAAGATCTAAAAACAATGAAACCGAAAACGTCGTAAAAAGCAAAATTTGTGTCTCGAAAAATATTTTGGCATAAATTCCGCAACAAGAAATGAAGGTTTTGCAAGAAACAATTGTGCAACACACAACACGAGAAATCCCACGTGCATCGTATAACCCACGGGTCATGTAGACACCCAGGATGATCCATAACGGAGCTCATTAGGAAGGGCAACATTTTGAATTCACCAAATATTTAATTTTTTTATATAAAATACAGGGTGAGGGTCTACCCAAATGGACCAAATTGAGCAAAGTTCAAATGCATCTAGGGCTGATTCACAAAGCATTTTTCATTAAAAAAAGGTCATATTTTTGAAAACTGGAAGTAGCCTAAATTATAAGAGAAAGGTCCTCCTGTCAACTGTTTGAGTAGATGATTGCCTTTGGTACATGGGCAGTGTGAAGATGTAGCAAATTTGTCAACAAACTCGGCACATCTTATTCTACTGATTCCACTGGTTTATAGATCACCAGTGATAATTCACCCCCATGGTGTTCTATAAACCCATTCTTTTTTTTGAGGACATGGTCCACAGATGCCCCTGAGGTTTTGTCTCCCCATACTCCATCCTGACCACCAACTCATGTAGTGTATAACTGCCAAGCCTTAGGCTTCATTCAGACATACGTTTTTCATATGCATGTTTTATCCGTGTTCTTCGATTCACAGATCGTCAATATATTAAATTTCTATGAGGCTGTTCACACATTATTGATCAAAATCACCCACACTAGTCTATGGGTTCTCGATAATCATGAACCGCACACATGGCCATCAGTTTGACATCAGTTTTTTACATTGCAATAGTTAGAAACTTTATGAGAAAAATTACTGATGGTAAAAATGGACACTGACTAGACGCTGATGAACATCTGATCTAAAAAACTGATAATCATATTTTTGCACCAAATGAGGGAATATAAAAAAAAGTGAATGAGACCTTAGTGTGGGTCCCTGATCTAAGCAATGTTAATAATCTCAGAGAACTTTAAAGGACTAGATAATTATATACATGGTACTGACCCAGCTTACGTAACAGCTTACTGACACTATTATATTTAGCCCTACGTTGCGCTGCCTCTTCGCACTAGCAGATGGCTACATCTGCTCTACTTAGGCAGTGGAGTGGAGACACCAGTAAGGACATGTTCTCCTGGAATATCATAAAGCTTCATCTATAAAGTGCTTTAAGCTTTAGACATACATCCCAGAAGAGCGATTTTCTTTATTTTTCTGGAACGGTGTCAAATATGTGAAGCCGGAATTATACAGCTCAACGACTGCGTTAATTGCACCATCCCTTGTGTATGTGACCTGAAGATAAACCCCCAGACGGACAGGAGTCTTCTGGAGGAAACTAATGTCCAAGAGCCATGCGCTAGGCAATCAGAAAGACAATGAAATGCTAAAGATAGGAAAATGTAATCACCGCTTCATATTATATTTGTTCCAGGGTTTGAGCCCCTTAATTATACAGAAGATTGGGGACAGCTGCGGAAGCAAGAATTTAATGATGGATTCGGGCAAGAAAGAGTCGCACATAGACAACCATACAAAACCTGTCAACAGAGAAGAAGAGGTCATTTAATCAAAATGAACAATATAAGACCACGTGTCTATCCATATAGATCGCTCATTATACCGGATAAGTGGGCGCCAACCTGAGACTGTATAGCGCGCGGCCCGTCGAGAAAACAGCCTTCTGCGCGCTCAGCCCAATTGCATGAAAACATTGACTCCAAAATGCAGCTTTTGTTTTGAGGAAAACACAAAAATTTACTGGAGGCGGCCATGAATGACAGATGGTAGCTGTCACACTGAATGCACATTAATAGGAGTCAACTCCGACTCCCTTATTGTACCAACGCCAGAAAAAATATATATACACAATCTACTTCATCTGATAATTTATCTCTAATTTAAACACATTTTCATTCAAATTGGGAAACAAAGAAAAAAGGTTCTATATAGGAATAGGGTAACAAATGAAAAATCTCTAAATTATGTACGTCAACTCAACATAAATCAAGCCAGGAACAGGAACACTGAAAATCGTTAAGGTGTCAAATCCCTGTCGAAATGCCATAAGGTAAGACACACTTTCCTGGAGAAGATGGGGTCCTAAAACCCCAGTCTGATCATTGACACTAGCTGCTTTACCTACAGTAGATAATGGAGAGATGGCTAGCGCTTACTCGGCTCCTGCCACATCTTCCATACACGTCAAGAGAGGACTACTCGGGAGCAGCTGGTCAAGGGTCTCTGCTTCTCCAGGTGGAGTTAGTCTCAAATGACATGTTAGAAAAACCCTTGATAGAAGAAAAACCTTCATTTAGACCATCCCATATCACTTGCCCTATGGGCAGCCATTTATTTCATAGAATGTTAGAGTTGGACAGGACCTCTAGGGTCATCGTGTCCAACCCCCTGCTCAATGCAGGATTCACTAAACCATCTCAGACAGATGTCTGTCCAGCCTCTGTTTGAAGACTTCCATTAAAGGAGAACTCACCACCATCATGGGGGCAGGATTAGTAGGAAGGGGGGGGGGGTCTCAGATATTGAATCACCCAATTGTCAGACAATTACTGCTTTTTATATATCATAGAAACCCAACGAGAGCAACCTTTTTACAGATCTGTAGATTCACCATTTTTGACTCGACTTGGGATTTTGGAGTTGATAAGGGATAACTTATTGATCACTGGGGTACTGACCATTGGGACCCCCATTGATCCTGAGAATGCGGCTCTGTATGTCAACTGCAGCGGAAGTCAAGCATGTGCACCTCTACACTCATGCTCTATGGGACTGTTGTAGATGGCAGTCCGACAGAAAAAAAAAAAAGTAAAAACAGGTGCGCACACACGACCGCCTGCTTCATTCAGATGGAGCTCTGTTGACCCCCGTCCTTGGGATCAGTAGAGGTCCCAGCTGTAAAACTCTCAGTGATCAATAACTCATCCCCTACTCCATTAATGGGGTACCTCCCCTTGAGAAAGGGAACACACGAAACGCGCGTCGGGGCAGTACTGGTGGGCTCAACTAATTCTCCCTCACTATGGGTGAGCACTGAGCAACACTTCATTTAACTGACCACCCTTTGGGAAGCGGGTCAAGTGGCCATAAACACAATCTATGACTCATGGAGACTGGGTGCTTTTATGTTTTGCACATTGTGCGCTGCTTTATGCATAGGATTTAGGGGGTCATTTATAGAATTGGTTCAACCATTTTACAAACCACTACCATGTCAGAGAAGATTGCTGGCAACTCCTCCCCCCCACCCCCCGAAACTAAGGCACTCAACGGCAGCCCCCTCATCATCAACTACACCTCTGTGAGAGACCGCCAAAAAGAGGGAGTAACAAAGGATTCCAGGGTCAGACTATACATGTCTGTTTGTAATCTGCAACCATGCCAACACATAGGCCCCTATGGGAGCTGAATGCACTAAACGGTAGGAGATTTCTAAATTAAAAACATTTTAGGATCGAGTAAAATTGTAATTTTCCATTAAAATCAATGAGAAAAATAATTATTTGTAAAAACGGACGAAGAGAATACGGATATTATGGCCAAGAAGTATTAGATGACGCTGGCATGGCGGACAGCTCCAGCACCATACATTATTAGCAAATCAAAGCCACCATTTTCCCCTCACAATATTTATACATACAAGAGAAAAATATAAATCTGAAACTAGGCCAAATTGCTGACATTCTTGTAACCTTGAGTAGGACTATTCTCCCGGTGGCTTCTACCATAGAAAAAAAAAATTAAATAGGTTTGAGACCAGAGTCTCCGAGCGCTAGTAAATTATATTCCGTCAGGGCGATGGATTGAATTTTACTGAACACTTAGAGGGTAATTTAATATATTACAGCTGCGTTCAGCATATATCCTCTATTGTCCTGGATAGGCGTTGTCCACAATGGTCCAGGCTCTCAATTCAGGAGCCAGCGAACGTAACACTTTATGGAAAACCTCATTACTCCCAATTAGTAGGAACTGAAGATACATTTTATTTTATTATTTATAGTTGTGATTTTAGGAGAGGTCCTTTATTGGTCATGGCCCAACCTGTGTTTGCTTTTGAAGACCTTTGGGTTTTCCTTGAAAGCTATCGGGGACCAGCCTAAACTTGTAAATTCATTTTCTGTTAAAGATCGGTATTTTGGACTACGTTGGAGTCTTCATGAATTTCCTATTCTGCTTTCTTATATTGGGGTAATGAGACATTTACCCTCCTGTAAAGCAAAATTTTAAAGTGTTAAGGACTAAAGAAAAAAAATGGATTTATATTGCTGAACTATCCTCAGGGCCTGACCAAAGTCTATGGAAGTCACCAGGCAAAACATGGACTAAAAGGAACACTAATGGATGCTGCCATAATCCTGCCTGTACAATAAAACCACGCAGTGCCAAATAATGGTGCCATATAGGGGACACGTAAGAGTAACACATACACATGTAAGGTCCAAGTATGAAGAATGAGTCAAGGTAAATGTTCAGTCAGTAGGTTTTTGCTTTCCAATCTTAGCAACTTAATGTAGGGGGCAGAGACCCTGATTTTTCCTGCTCTGTAGTTTTGATTATATCAATGTTATCTGCTGCAGCTCTGCAAGTCTTCTCATTGATGAGCAGTTACTATGTAGACCTTGATATTCACAAGTTCTGTCTATCCCTGCTCCCCTCTCCTGTTGATTGGCAGCTTGTTGCCTATGCAGTGAAAGAAGCGAACGGTCAATCAATACTGTACGCTCTTGTAGGGGTACGTGGACACGTAAAGTATTCTGTGCAGAAATTTGCTGCCCAATTTCTGCATCAGGAAACATCAGGTTTTGTGACAGATCTGCACAGAGAAAAAAAAAAAGACAAGTCTGCAGCAAATGCAGAGGCCATTAGAGCTCAGTGAGAAGGCTAGCAGAGCTGCAGCAGGTATTAATGTTTTATCTGCTGCAGCTCTATCAGACAGCTCAACATTGCGAGGACTAACACAGCCCACAGTATTGACATTGCTAGTATTGCAAGCTGTGTAGAGAGCTCATCAGTGAGAAAACTGACTACACAGCTGAAACAGATAAAACCGTGAAATAACCAGCTGCAGCTCTGCTATTCCTCTCACTGATAGGCTCTGTCTAAACACAGATTGATTGACAGCTCTCTGCTTTCTCTGTGCACTGGAAGAAAGTGGCCAAACAACGGGGATGGGTGTGGGGGTAGCCAGAACTCAATGAAATCAATGTCTACATAGTTGTTGTGAGTTCCGTTCTGGAGCTCCCTCCTGTGGTTGCTAATGGTATTTTTGCGAGTTCTGCCCTTTGGGCTCCCTCTGGTGGTTTCAAGTGGAACTGCTGCTCCGTTAGGTAGCTGTGGCAGCTGCCTTCACTAATCGCCTTGCCTGGGTTTGTTATTTAAACCTGCTCTGGGCTTTAGTCCATGCCTGCTGTCAATGTTCTTGGTTGGATTTGATTCTTCCCTTGGATTTCTCATATGGCCAGTCCTTGACTGCAAAAGATAAGTTTTGCTAGTTTTGTTTGTCCATTTGCTTGGACTCTATTGCTTTGCATTTTGTCTCTTTTGTTTAGCTTGTCACTATGTCTTATTCAGGCTAGCTGGAAGCTCTGGGAAAAGCAGATTTGCCCCTCCACACCGTGAGTCGGTGTGGAGTTCATTTTTGTATACTCTGCGTGGATTTTGTAGTTTTTAATACTGACCGCACAGTATCCTTTGCTCTCTGTCTATCTAGTTTAGTTTTGGCCTCCCTTTGCTGAAATCTAATTTCATTTCTGTGTTCGTCATTTCCCTCTCCTTTCACAGTCAATATTTGTGGGGGGCTGTCTTTCCTTTTGGGGGTTTCTCTGAGGCAAGATAGCTTTCTATTTCCTTCTTTAGGGGTAGTTATATCTGAGGCTGTGACGAGGTGTCTAGGGAGTGTCAGGAACATCCCACGGCTATTTCTAGTTGTGTTGTTAGGATTAGGGACTGCGGTCAGTAGAGATACCACCTTCTCAGAGCTCGTTCCATGTTGCGTTTTAGCCACCAGGTCATTTCAGTGTGGCCTCGTAACCACCAGGTCATAACACATAGTAGGAGCTCATCTGTGAGAAGACTTGCAGAGCTGCAGCAGATAAAATATTAATATAAAATCAAAACTACAGCAAGAAACTCCGTGCATGACCCAGCATTAGAATCAGGGTCTCTGCCCCTACTTAATATTTCTCAGATTACATAAGAAAAGCCTGGTGACTTACTTTTTTAAGTGGGACAAGCATACTTAAGTTTATATGAGGTGGCCCCTAAATGGTGAGGCGATTCAACTTGTAGTTAGTGGTTATATTACAACCCTAGATGAATTCATTTAAGGAGTCTAAAATAAAAAAATAAAATAAAAATTTGGTTGTCAAGAATTTCAAAACAGCGCCAACATGCACAAAAATATATAAAATTAAAAAATAATAATAAATAATAAAAATCTGCTTAAACTCTGGTCGCACCTTTTGATATTTGGATTTTCTTGACTATAATATAAACTACTCTAATCTAATAGTTAAAAAAAAAAAAATATCCTGAAGGCACAAAACCATATGATATATTAAATCTACAGAATTTATTTAACGCAACTGACAAAGCTCATTTTAAAACCTAGCCACGAGCGATGTAAGGAGATTGATCTACGATGATCTAATTATGATCAAAACGTTGACGCTCAGAAGACAGAGCTGTATATTGCCCGAAGATGCAGCGTCGCCAACGGCTTATAATCAAGGTGAAAACGCATTTCATAAAAATGCTTAAAATTAGAACCTGGAATATAAAAGCTCTAAAACACAGCGACATGGATGCAATCCTGCATTTACTTTATCCTATCAATCCATTCCAGATCGTCTAACGGGAAGCCGGTGCTGCAATCAGATCATCGCCTCGTGCCAAATCCTTTATTTAACCCTCGATGAGCGGCTTTTATTGGTATTTGGACGATTATTTTTGCATTAAAGTCCCCCCGGATCACGAGGATGTGCCGTCATGGGGTAACCCTTTGATTGCCTATGGGTCGATAAGTTTGAAGCGAGACTTCAGTTGTAAAAGGGGAAGCAAACCCTCTAATAGAAAGGTGAGTGACAACTCAAGACATTATAATCAGGTGTAAGGTCTTTAATTGAAGCCTCCCCACTCCCAAAAAGTTGGAAATTAACATAAGGGGGAGGAGAGGTCTATGGATAAAATTAACGGCTTTTCAATGGCAGCTCAGCTTTGATTCGCTTTTCTGCCCAATTATTCTAAATATTTTTGTTTGACCGGCTCGATCAACCCTTGCACACAATTCATGCACCCAGCAGAAAGTCAGAGCCGCGCGCGGCATCACGCGGAGTGAAGAAACAGCAAGGTGGCACTTAGAGCCGCTAATGAGCAGCACATGAAATATTCCTTCAGACGAAGTGCGAGCTTTTGAAATAAATTCTATTAGGTTAATAGTCGGCGATAGAATAGCTAATTTATGGCACAATACAATCCAGCTTCCTTCATTAGGCTGTTAACTATTACATGCAGAGAATTGTGGGGGCAGCGTCATAAAGGCTGGAAACATATGGGATACTATTATAATACATGACCACCAACCAGTGTTGGCTAAAAGGAATCGGTAAGCAAATTTTTTGTACCCCATCTAAGAGATGCATGATGTAAGGGCAGAGACCCGGATTCCAGTGATGTGTCACTTACTAGGCTCTTTGATGCACTTTTGATAAAATCAGTTGAACTGCTGCAGATTCGATAATCCGTCTCACATTACTGGCAGTTTTCTGCCTATGCACATTGTACACGGAAAGCAGAGTTTTACAGAGGTCATGAGTATGGATGACTACCTGGCAGCAGGATTACTAGTCCTCTAGTGATTGTATCAAAACTACAGCAAGCAGCCCAATATGTGATTCATCACTAGAATCAGGGTATCTGTCTCTACATTCTGAGTTAAGCATAATCAGTGGCAAATGCTAGTGATACATTCCTTTAAACCGGATCTAACCATCTGAGACAATAGGCCTTGATGCCTGTTTGCCTTTATCTTTCTAGCATCCATTTGTTAGTCCTACTTACCATCAAAGTTTGTTAACTTCACAAGGTCTTTGAAAAACTGGACCCCACATGGGTTCTCGCAACCCATTAAAAAATACGTTGGTTTTCAGAGAAAAAAAGAAAAATAGAAGTAGTAGCCGGGGACGAGACTAATCTGGTGCTGCCCTTGGCCAGATATTCCCAGCACCGCTCCCGGTGATTGACAGGTCTCTTGCTATTGGGGAAAAAAAAAAAAACTGTCAATGACCTCTAGAAGCGCTGGTAGAAGCCATATGGGGCAGCACTGGATTAATCTTGCAGTCTTGTACCTGGCTTGATCTTCTAAGTAGATTTTCGTTGAAACGTCAGAGCGTTTCAGAGAAAAAAATATACCTGGCAATCGTGAAGCCAAGATCTGATTCCCATGGTTTATGGCTTGGACAGCAAGAAAAAGCTGACAGGTTCCCTTTAAGGAAGGGAAGGGGTGTTATACCAAGTTTTGAAGTTAACACAACCAAAAAAGTTGGCCGATAACCTGCTGGGGGGGGGGTCCTCATATTGAGTCAACGACCGATACGAGCTTCTGAAAAATACCACCTGAATGGAGCAGAAGCTGAGCACTAGTTCTCTTTCCTCGATTTGTTCTCTAAAGGTGCTGCAGGCCCCATTCGCAAGATCATTGTGAGGCATCAAGCACCTCCATCAACCACCAAGCTATTCTACGGGTAAGTGATGACTTTGGCCACGTTTCTAAGATGAGCTTTTTGATGTTGCAGATTTTCGGCATCATTTGATAAAATAGGCCTGTTGCCTTTTTTTTCTCCCCGAAAATACACAACGTCAAAAAAAAAAAAAAGTGACCAAAAACTCAGCGTGGAAACGTAGCCCAAAACACATATATACATATATATATATATATTTTTTTTTTTATTTATTTATTTTTTTTAAGTTGCCTGAACCTTTGTTTTCAAGTAAGAAAAGCTGCTAGAGGTGACACCAGAGGCCCCGAAGATTTCACACTTGTTAGATGTCTGCAAGGAGTCAGTACCGTCCAAGAGGCTTTATAGTTCTAAAAAACGCAAGTAATGTGCTTTCTAAAAATAAGTTCCCAATTTAAAGTTGCTCATTTTTCACAAGCTAAGAAACAGCCATACCCCGATTCTTCCAGTCAGCTTCTTTCCGTGCGATCACATTAATGATCACCCTGCAAAACATTCTTAGGTCAAGCTGAATCTTTATAAATGTTTTCTTGGCGAGTTGATTAAGTTATTTTGTCACTGGCTTATCTTGGTGATTTATACGGCCCGCACAGTGCCAAGATGAAGACTTCCTGCACAGGAGGGAAAAAGGATATCGGCCTGATGTAACGATTCCCTTGTCATAGTGATTATACGGAAATCAGATCACAAGGAAAGGTTCTCTCTTACAAACAAAAATGTAAAAAGAGCAAAACACAAAAATCTGCAATAGATAAAACTGATCAATACAGCAAATTTTATTCATCATAATACCAGGCTTCCACTTCCACCAACAAGCTAATAAACATTCTCATATGGCTTATCCGGGGCTTTGGTTATTTTTTTCATGGAGCCGAGATCCGACAGGAAGGTAGCGGCCGAGCTCCGACAGGAAGGTAGCGGCCGAGCTCCGACAGGAAGGTAGCGGCCGAGCTCCGACAGGAAGGTAGCGGCCGAGCTCCGACAGGCAGGTAGTGGCAGAGATCCGACAGGCAGGTAGTGGCAGAGATCCGACAGGCAGGTAGTGGCAGAGATCCGACAGGCAGGTAGTGGCCGAGCTCCGACAGGCAGGTAGTGGCAGAGATCCGACAGGCAGGTAGTGGCAGAGATCCGACAGGCAGGTAGTGGCAGAGATCCGACAGGAAGGTAGTGGCTGAGCTCCGACAGGCAAGTAGTGGCAGAGATCCGACAGGCAGGTAGTGGCCATCTACCTGCCTGTTCTACCCGGTGATCTCTGCCAGCTCAGAAGAGTCACAGACCTCTCCTGCCAGCGATTCTACTGCTGCCAGTGACATCACGTCAACAGAGCAGCTTCTTCTCCTCCATCAATTGGGCGACCCTGCCGATGCCTTGCTGATTGTCAGCCAGCTCCCCATTACCTAACTGCGGGGAGCCAGCTGTCAATCAGAATGTCATCAGCAGTGTCACCCTGACGAAAGAGCAGCCCAGAAGACAAAGTACTGCTCTGTTGACCAGAGGTGAAATGAAGCAGGAAAGCCATTGCGAGCAGACATTATCACCAGGCAGAAGCTCTTCGCACCAAAGGAAAAAAAAATGACAAGTACCGGATACCGGATAATCCCTCCTGAAACCTTAAGGTGCGTTTACTTGGCAAGATCATCCGAAATGGTCAATTTGAATGATTAGTTTCCTGATAACTGCAGTATAAACAGGTGGCCGATCACCCTACAAATAAGCAAAATGATTTTTCATAAGGTGAAATAATTTTTTCTGGTGCCCAAGATAATTGTTCTCGACAGCATGAATCCTGTGTGGGTGTATAAAGAGGGAATGGTGACTCAAGAACAGTGGGTGCGGAGAAACGGCCAGGGAGCCGCCTTTCTGACTAGTCACCCATGTGGCTCAGTCACAGGCAGCTCTTAAAGTAATCTTTTCTCTGAAAGCGTTGCCGTTTTCAGAGTCAAACTTACAAGGCTGATACCATACATCCGATGCCAGATACATTGTGCCGTGGTTTGGGCAGCATTTATCCGCTACCAGGTTCCCCTTAAGTTGTACAAATCTGTGCATTATCCCCAAATTATTTTCAGATTTAAAATGGCACAATTTATTATCTTGAATCATTAGCCATGTACAGGACTGGGTTACTTAAGGCGATCCAGTAAGCGCTATGACATTCAAATACTCAGCATTGATGCCCGACATCCAATTATTATACAGGTCCTTCTCAAAAAATTAGCATATAGTGTTAAATTTCATTATTTACCATAATGTAATGATTACAATTAAACTTTCATATATTATAGATTCATTATCCACCAACTGAAATTTGTCACGTCTTTTATTGTTTTAATACTGATGATTTTGGCATACAACTCCTGATAACCCAAAAAACCTATCTCAATAAATTAGCATATCAAGAAAAGGTTCTCTAAACGACCTATTACCCTAATCTTCTGAATCAACTAATTAACTCTAAACACATGCAAAAGATCGTGTTTCTATAAAAATACCAGTAGCGCTTCAACCCTGAAGACACTCGGCAGCAAGTAATGATACAATTCCACCTTTTTGTATCGAAATCTATATACAGAAGTAAAAAGCAAGTAATACCTGCGCTGAGTGACAAAAAAATCCTCCAAACCACACGAATTATGTTCTCAAGAAAAATTTTTTTTTATAGGTTACCATACCAGAATAACAAGAGCATAACCGTGGTGTGGACAAGTGTTCTTATTTCATAAGGTACCAGGAGCGTTTTGGTTGTCAAATAGATAAGTATAACCAATTGTTACCCTTGAATAATCAATAGAACTCACCGGCTCCTTGTGGTGGTCTTTACTGAATCATGTCCGTTATATCCATAGTATAGAAGAAACTGGCAGGCTTCCTCCAATTGTCCTATTAGGCTATATCCACTGCGGTTGTAGTCTTCAGATGAAGCCACTCTGGGTTGAATCCGCTGCGTCCGTAGTTCCGGTGTGTATCTTCAGGTGGAGCCGCTCTGTGCGCTGCCCCGGCCGGCGGCAGAACGCTCAAAGCACGCTCCCCGCTTAGGACTAATCAGGGATCCCTGAAGAAGGAACACGGTAGTTCCGAAACGCGTAGGATTTGGTCCTCGCTGCTCTCCTTAGCCTAGTCACGTGTTTATCCACGTGACCGTGACGTCACGGAAGGTCCTGCTTCGGCAGAGAACCCAGCGGCTACTCCAGCGCTCATTAGTCCTAAGCGGGGAGCGTGCTTTGAGCGTTCTGCCGCCGGCCGGGGCAGCGCACAGAGCGGCTCCACCTGAAGATACACACCGGAACTACGGACGCAGCGGATTCAACCCAGAGTGGCTTCATCTGAAGACTACAACCGCAGTGGATATAGCCTAATAGGACAATTGGAGGAAGCCTGCCAGTTTCTTCTATACTATGGATATAACGGACATGATTCAGTAAAGACCACCACAAGGAGCCGGTGAGTTCTATTGATTATTCAAGGGTAACAATTGGTTATACTTATCTATTTGACAACCAAAACGCTCCTGGTACCTTATGAAATAAGAACACTTGTCCACACCACGGTTATGCTCTTGTTATTCTGGTATGGTAAACTATAAAAAAAAATTTTTCTTGAGAACATAATTCGTGTGGTTTGGAGGATTTTTTGTCACTAAGCGCAGGTATTACTTGCTTTTTACATGCAAAAGATACCTGAGGCTTTTATAAACTCCCTGCCTGGTTCATTACTCAAAACCCCCATCATGGGTAAGACTAGCGACCTGACAGATGTCAAGAAGGCCATCATTGACACCCTCAAGCAAGAGGGTGAGACCCAGAAAGAAATTTCTCAACAAATAGGCTGTTCCCAGAGTGCTGTATCAAGGCACCTCAATGGTAAGTCTGTTGGAAGGAAACAATGTGGCAGAAAACGCTGTACAACGAGAAGAGGAGACCGGACCCTGAGGAAGATTGTGGAGAAGGACCGATTCCAGACCTTGGGGAACCTGAGGAAGCAGTGGACTGAGTCTGGTGTGGAAACATCCAGAGCCACCGTGCACAGGCGTGTGCAGGAAATGGGCTACAGGTGCCGCATTCCCCAGGTAAAGCCACTTTTGAACCATAAACAGCGGCAGAGGCGCCTGACCTGGGCTACAGAGAAGCAGCACTGGACTGTTGCTAAGTGGTCCCAAGTACTTTTTTCTGATGAAAGCAAATTTTGCATGTCATTCGGAAATCAAGGTGCCAGAGTCTGGAGGAAGACTGGGGAGAAGGAAATGCCAAAATGCCTGAAGTCCAGTGTCAAGTACCCACAGTCAGTGATGGTGTGGGGTGCCATGTCAGCTGCTGGTGTTGGTCCACTGTGTTTCATCAAGGGCAGGGTCAATGCAGCTAGCTATCAGGAGATTTTGGAGCACTTCATGCTTCCATCGGCTGAAATGCTTTATGGAGATGAAGATTTCATTTTTCAGCACGACCTGGCACCTGCTCACAGTGCCAAAACCACTGGTAAATGGTTTACTGACCATGGTATTACTGTGCTCAATTGGCCTGCCAACTCTCCTGACCTGAACCCCATAGAGAATCTGTGGGATATCGTGAAGAGAAAGTTGAGAGACGCAAGACCCAACACTCTGGATGAGCTTAAGGCCGCTATTGAAGCATCCTGGGCCTCCATAACATCTCAGCAGTGTCACAGGCTGATTGCCTCCATGCCACGCCGCATTGAAGCAGTCATTTCTGCCAAAGGATTCCCGACCAAGTATTGAGTGCATAACTGAACATTATTATTTGATGGTTTTTTTGTTTGTTATTAAAAAACACTTTTATTTGATTGGATGGATGAAATATGCTAATTTATTGAGACAGGTTTTTTGGGTTATCAGGAGTTGTATGCCAAAATCATCAGTATTAAAACAATAAAAGACGTGACAAATTTCAGTTGGTGGATAATGAATCTATAATATATGAAAGTTTAATTGTAATCATTACATTATGGTAAATAATGAAATTTAACCCTATATGCTAATTTTTTTAGAAGGACCTGTATATGATGCGTCAAGTTCTTTTATGATGTATGTGACAAAAAAAAATCTGCTGCTGATCAGAAACTGCTATAGCAGCCATCAAATAGCTCAATGAGCAAATATAAAAGATCTAAAGAAGATTCTCTTGCCAATAGAGTATGTACAAGCGCGTGTGCGCGCGCATGCAAGTGCGAATGCAAGTGTGTGCATGCGTGTATGCAAGTGTGTGCGTGTATGCAAGTGTGTCCATGCGTGTAAGTGTGTGTATGCAAGTTTGTGCGTGAGTGTGTGTGCAAGTGTGTGTGCATTCAAGTGTGTGTGTGTGCATTCAAGTGTGTGTGTGTGTGTGTGTGTGTGTGTGTGTGTGTGTGTGTGTGTGTGTGTGTGCATGGATGTGTGTATGTAAAGTATGTATACATAGTATTAATGATCTTGGAGGATTCTATGGTCGTCTATAAAGTTATGGAATATTCATGGGTCCGAGGAAAGAAACTTGCTATAATAGATTTTAAATTTCCCACAAGACACAGGTGACCATGTCTGTGTTGGCCGTGTACATAAAACGCTGTTTTCTACACACACAATGCAGATAATTGACTGTGTACATAAAGCATAAGTAGCATCAAGACTGAAGTGAACGACAATACAATCAGTCACATCCAAATGCTAATGACTCCCACTCCGATCAATGACATTAGCTTACCCCTTGAAAACAGGCTATACAAAGTGGGCCATAGCAATGGAGGATTCGAGTCAGCCATGTATGATCAGATCCTTCTGTGGTGGATACATATTTGCCATTTGTTTAGATGCTAACAGCTGAGAGAAGGCTACGTTGCCCAAAATGCTGACATGTTTACAGCCACACTCCAGGTAAAACCGAAAATTATACTGAAATATTAGGAGCCTTTTGGTGGCTCCTCATATTGTAGAACTGATCTGTACCTGGGTCTGCGTGATGTGTCTAGAAGACATCTCCATTCAAAATGCCCTCATAGGCTGTAGGCTCATCATAAAACAGCTCCATGCTCAGGATCCACCTCTATAAGCAAGGTAAGACAGTGAGCCACTAAAAGTAGGCAATCCGACCATACAGAGTAGGGAGAAACCCCCATATTAGACTGGTGGCCATTCCCAATATCGCTGGGTTTAGCCAACCTTCGTATAAATGTTTATGGAGGCCGTAAAAGGAATATGTCTGTAGGACCAACCTTCTAAGCCATTTAATAACATGACACCTTGATATCTGCAATCCGATTTCTTATTCCAGAGAAATCCCCATTTTTCTTAATATGCAAATAAGCTGTTAAGATCTATGGGCAGGACATAGATCTCTCCAAGAATCTGAATCCAGGGATTATTTTTAATGAAAGTGGGTATTACCAGTATGAGACATGTAATGACTGACCATCTTCTTTCCTGATCTAAATGTTTCACCCTGCTAACACTCCCCTTCATATAAAATAAGCTGTGGAGGCAGATTGTCAGGGAGATCTATGTCCAGCCCATAGATCTCAATAGCTCATTAAGGCCGGTTTCACACGTCAGTGGCTCAGGTACGTGAGGTGACAGTTTCCTCACGTACCGGAGACACTGACTCACGTAGACACATTGAAAGCAATGTGTCACTGCACATGTCGGCGTGTTTTCACGGACCGTGTGTCCGTGTGCAAAACAAGGAGACATGTCAGTGTTCGTGGGAGCGCACGGATTACACGGACCCATTAAAGTCAATGCGTCCGTGTAAAACACGTACCGCACACGGATGCTGTCCGTGTGCAGTCAGTGTGCCGTGCAGGAGACAGCGCTACTGTAAGCGCTGTCCCCCCCACGTGGTGCTGAAGCCGCCATTCATATCTTCTCTCCAGCAGCGTTCGCTGGAAAGAAGATATGAAAAGTCCTCTTTTTTTTGTCCTCGTGTTTAAAATAAAGATCCCTGTCCCCTCCCCCTACCACCCCCTGTGCGCCCCCCCCCCCCCCCCCCCCGCTGTTACTAAAATACTCACCCGGCTCCCTCGCAGCGTCCTGTCCTCGCCGCACCTTCTCCTGTATGACTGTGGGGCCGCCGATTACTTACAGTCATGAATATGCGGCTCTCCCTCCCATAGGGGTGGAGCCGCATATTCAATACTGTAATAAGCGGCACCACGTGACCGCTCATACAGAAGAAGGTGTGGTGAGGACAGGACGCTGCGAGGGTGCAGTGTGATTATTTTAGTAACAGCGGGGGGGCGCACAGGGGGTGGGAGGGGGGTGGCGACAGGGATCTTTATTTTAAACACGAGGACAAAAAAAAAAAAGAATGGATTTTTCATATCTTCTTTCCAGCGAACGCTGCTGGAGAGAAGATATGAATGGCGGCTTCAGCACCAGATGCAGGGGACAGCGCTTATCTCTAGCGCTGTCTCCTGCACGCTCCATGTGGTACCCAGTCAGAACACGTGTGCCACACTGATGTACCACAGGAGCACACGGACACGGATAATTCCGGTACCGGAATTATCTGGACGTGTGAGACTGGCCTAATACATACTAAGAAAAAAGTGGATTATTCTGGAAGACGACTTCAGGTTGCAGATATCAAGCTATCATTTTATTCAACACTATGACCAGCATGCCCGTATAGAAGGCTTAGGAGCGTTGGTCCTACTGACATTCTCTCTAATGTTCATCTGCGAATCATGGATCAAAATTAAAAAGGGATTTAATTCTGCAGTTACTCTTTTTGACTGCAGACTTGTGAATCTTCACGGCGCATGCAAAGTGCACTGTCAGGAGAATTACATACTTCCGGCCACATTCCGACTAGATGTGCCCGGCCTTGCGCAATTCAACTTGTATAGAGCAAGGCCAAGCACGACTAGTCTGCTCGTGACTACATGCATATATTGCTAATCACACGGCTGCCAGAAAATCCAGACGTGACTTCTCACAGCGTGCACAAGTCTGCAGTCACACAAATGAGGTGTACAGGCTTGGCGCTCCAGTCACACTATCAATGCAAGTCTATGTGACTATGTGCACGATGATGCCATCCCAAGTAGCAGCCTAGTGCTGTCCATTGTTCAACGACTACTGGGAGAATCTTGAGAAACCTTCATTCGTTTTTTGGCACATGACAAATAAAAAAAGGAAGAAAAAAAACTGATCCAGGGACAAGATTTGCCAATTTGCTTTAGACAGTCCCATTAAGGCCATTTCTTTTACCTTTAAAAGCTCACATCAGCTACAGAATTATTGCCGGCAAAGACACCTGCTCCCAATCAGCGGATTTATGCTCTTCTGGTGCCCCCCAGGAGGATACTTATCTGTGACCAAAAAGGTCAAGAGCCGGTAGGAGGGAGGTCCAGACGGCTGCTTTTGTTGACCATTATAGATTAACCTTTACCCTGCTGTGGTGATCGCATAATCTATAAAGCATCACGAGTTAGACTGGAGAACAGTTTTATACCAAAGCAGATTTCGCTTAGGGTATGTGCACACGTCAGGATTTCTTGCAGAAATTTTCCTGACAAAAACCGGACATTTCTGCCAGAAATCCGCATGCGTTTTTAGGCTACGTTCACATTTGCGTTGTGCGCCGCTGCGTCGGCAACGCAGCACACAACGCAAATAAAAACGCACGCAAAAACGCTGCGTTTTGCGACGCATGCGTCGTTTTTTGCCGAAATTTGGACGCAAGAAAAATGCAACTTGTTGCGTTTTCTGCGCCCGACGCTTGCGGCAATAAAAAACGCATGCGTCGCACAACGCAGCACAACGCATGTCCATGCGTCCCCCATGTTAAATATAGGGGCGCATGACGCATGCGTCGCCGCTGCGTCGCCCGACGCAAACACGCAAAACGCTAATGTGAACGTAGCCTTACCGCGTTTTTGGTGTGTTTTTTCCCAAATGCATAGAATTGCGGGAAAAATGCAGAAAATCCGCAAAAATAATGAACATGCTCATTTTTTTACCGCGATGCACAAAACATGCAGAATGCATTCTAAATGATAGAATGCATAATGTATGCATTTTTAATGAGTTTTTATAGCGCTTTTAGCGCAAAAAAACCTGAACGTGTGCACATAGCCTTACATTAATTCCCAAGATTATGATTAGTTACCGGCAGACAGAGCTGATCGTGGAATAAGTGAATTGGCAGGCGGTTGTTCAGTTCTGTGGTCTCGGAATTTTTTGGATTATAAAATGTGACAAAATTCCTTTAAGGCTTTTATTCTGGGTGTGGCCATCAGAACGTTCTGTAATTCACTTTAAGGGTTTGTTTTTTTTTTTTACATAAAGTTTTTGCATTGTAGTTACAGAACCCAACAATGTACTATGGAACTATGCCCCATTTACAGTCACAAAACCTGTGTCCCGCCATTTGTAACATTTTCTATAGTGACTTGATGTCCCAAGTACACCCACCAGGCACCAATTGTCACCAAGAAAAAGTTGATGGAAAACAAAAAAAAAAAACAGTGCTTTACTCATCCTCCCTGGTTTCAGCACTAAGGTCCTGTTCACACAGCTTTTTTCTTTTGCAGTGTGAATCACCCAAAAAAAACAAGATTCAGACACCACCCCTGACAGGGCCATAGCGTACAATGAGATAATCTTTAATTATATAGTGCAAAGTTATTCCTCAGCACTTTGCAATTCAGAGGATGACAGGACACAGTTCAAATGAGCTCAGTTCCTGTTTTATTTTTGAACAGATCCACTTGTTTAACCCTGCTGTTGTCTTCGGTCAAAAACGACCGATCTTGAACTTCAATATTCTTTAAAATATTCAAGAAGCGGCTCTGAAACCCGTGGCCGACCGACCCATCCTCATTTAAGTCAATCAACCACAAGTTTCAGAACCGCATCTTGGACACCCCAAAAAATACCAAAGTTCAAAATAGGTCTCCCCAGACTGAAGACAACAGCAGGGTTAAAGAGCGAAGAGTAGCAGAACTTAGGGGGATTCAGAAGTAACCTTCACAGAAAATGCAGTGTGAACAGAGCCTTAGGATAGGTTTCCACGGTCAGGATTTGCAGATTTGATGCTGCATACAGCCGCAGCGTCCAGATGTTACAGCATAGTGGAGGGGCAGCGCCTTTCCAGACCGCAGCAGGTCTATTTATCTTGCGGAGATGCTCAGTCTCCGCAAGATAAATAACAGTCCTATGTATACGATGAGGCGATTCTGTACGTGTTCAATGAACACATCAGGAATCACCGCACGTACAACAGGGGGTGGTGCTTTGGGCAGAGCGCGGTACGCTGCGTCCAAAGCGCAGGGATTCTGGTCCTTAAGGTCCCCATACACAGACTAATGTTGGATGAACCAGATGCTATTGAGAGGCTCAGGCAAAAGTGTGACGTGTATGGAGGGTGTCGGATGACTTATGGTTAGAAGAGATGTCTGCCCCTTCATCGTGCTGCTATCAGATTACATGGCAAAAGCCTGCTGGACACATTCCCTTTAATAGGAAATAGAAAGACTCACTAATAGCTGGATGTCAGAACCCTAAAAAACTGCTCACCTGGTAACCTGACTTTGCAGACTCCCATCTTGAATGGATCAGAGATGTGTAAGCTCAACTTACATTATGCCAAAGTGTACAGCCCTCGGCCATTTCCGGAAGTCCTGTAGACCATAAACAGAACGGAGGAAGAGCACGGCCACCCCTACTCCATTCAAGAAGGGGCACTGCGGAGCCTGGTTCATGGACTCCAGGTCCCAGGTCTCTGGTAGCAAAATCAGCAATATAAGTCTTTGGGTTCGTGAAGAAAAATCGGACTACATTCGAGTGTGGCCCGATTTTCACGGACCATCACAAAGAAGGTGGAGAAACTTTCTCATCCACATGGCCACACACTTGGGCCACACTATGATCAGAGTCTTATAAAATTAAGAAATATTGGACGTGTGAATGAGCCTTTATGTTAAGTTCATAGGTGCAGTGTGCACTTTGCCTAATTTACATGGGTCCTCCAAACTGAGACACTGTCTCAGGCACTTTCCACATACTTTGCCATCTTGTATATTTTGCTGCTGATAACAGGTGCACTATTGCCTTGACACGCCGTGCTCCTTTCTTCTGCCTCCCCGCTGCTCTCCTCTGCACTTTGACCAGGACATCATTATTAGAAGCCACAGGTTGCGGGACAGCGCCTCAGACTCCGCTGGAGGTGATGGACGGAAGAATGTGCAGGCTCAAGGAAGGGGAATGTTCTGCTGCCAGAACAAACAGATAAAACCTGCTGTAAAAATGCAAAGCAAGAAACATTTTACCAGATGTCTCAGTAACTCCAGATTTCCACCGAGCAGAAGAGCATCTGTCCTTCAGTTATCTCACATAATCCGAAGGAAAGGGTCAATCCGAACATAATGAGGCCATTAGTGAGAAATAGGACAAAAAGCAAAAATATCGAAATATTTCCTGGCAAAATATTTGATGGCAAATAAAAGGTCCAACAGATGATCTCTACAAATGAAAGAAGACTCTGAAGTTGACGGCCAATATTTCCGCAGCCAATCAACAGAAGCAGCTGGTGGTCACTGGGAGGTTGCACAATTGCTCGTGAATCAAACTAGAGTTTTACTTTATGGCGTCCACCCCAACATGGCCAACACAGCGCAGGCCTGCAGCCGAGAAAGTTGTGCTTCGACTAGGATTACATTGTAGACATGAGCATTTTAATTCGAGCCGACCCCAATTGAGTGTCCGGTTCAGTCCGCTCTTCAGCACCTGGCATCCCCTGCTCACCATCCTTAGCACATCTGGTGCTTACTAGACCCTGGGACATCATCATCGAGTAAGCACTAGAGCTCCTGAGAATGCCGGGCACAGAAATGAAGACCGGCCGCCACGGAAACCCAGACCGGCCGCCATGGAAACCTGGAGAGAACTAGATTAGCGATGATCGAATTGCCCATCTCTGTTGCATTGACTTGAAAAATATAACACCATGAAAAAAAAGAAAATGACTGAAGCCTGTGTGTAAAGCAATAATCCTAACCCAGTGGAAATGGAAACATCACATAATAATGCAAATATCCACCGAATTCTGGAGGGGAGAATGACCCAACGGAGAAGCATCAAACAACTTGAGTTCCAAAACTATTAGTGTTGGGTATGACGTGATCGAATTGTATCCCACGGCAGAATCAGCCATCCGTCCAGCCTGGATGCATTGTAGTCCATTGGTAATGCCTCGCACAGCTGTATTATGGATTCGTGTCCGGATCAGTAATATGGAGAGTATTGCCGCTGGCTATTGGTCTCATTTTAGAAACAAAGTTTACCCATGTCTTTGTAGTTCTCCTGATGAAGTCCGAGCACTTAGAAACGCGGGTCGACATTAACCCGCACTGTTGCCTTCATTGCAGTTTTAGGTTTTTTTTTATACACAACCAACAAGCGCAGGACACCCACTCCTCCTATTTCTTGAAAGGTTAGACCATAAGAACTGGTAAAAAAAAAAAAAAAAAAAAAAAAGTCCTAACAGCAGAAAATGTAGGTGCCGTATTCTGGAGAAATGCTGGAGCAGGTGCAAAAATAGAATTATTCTTACCGTTAATTCGGTTTCTAGGAACCTTCCACCACGGCATATGGAGGTTGTCTCTTTGCCCTAATGGGGAACAGGAAACACAGAGAGGTTTAAAAGGACCTCCCACCTGCCAGTGACTTACAACTGAAACCATAGCACCGGTTTACCTTCTGAATCCCAGAACTAGTCCAGGAATATGTATCGGGTGGGAAATTAGTGCCGTCGTGGAAGGTTCCTAGAAACCGAATTAACGGTAAGAATAATTCTATTTTCTCTAGTCACCTTCCACGACGGCATATGGAGGAATACCAACTAATTTGGCACTAGGGAGGGACAACGGCCTGCAGAACTTTACGGCCGAAGACTAAGTCCTTATTGGACAATACATCTAATCTGTAATGTTTAGAGAAAGTATGAAGTGAAGACCACGTTGCTGCCCTGCAGATCTGCTCTGGGGATGCACCTGCTCTTTCTGCCCAGGAGACTGACGTAGATCTTGTTGAATGGGCCTTGATCCCTACTGGAGGTATTTTGTTTTGAGCAAGGTAGGCTTCCGTTATAGCCTTTTTGATCCATGTAGCAATGGTACTTTTAGCTACTTTTTTACCCTTATTTTGCCCAGAGGGATGGACAAAGAGGTTATGATCGATTCTGAAAGCACGGGTCTGATCTAAGTATTGCAGCACAATACGTCGGACGTCCAGAGTGTTGAATCTTCTTTCTTCCGAATTTGCAGGATTATGGCAAAAGGTTGGTAGAACAATCTCTTGGGAACGATGAAAATCAGAGACTACCTTCGGAAGAAAAGAAGGATCTAGACGAAGTACTATTGAGTCATCTCTCACTAGAAGATACGGCTCTCTTATAGATAAGGCTTGTAGTTCACCCACTCTTCTAGCCGAAGTTATGGCTACCAAAAACACAGTTTTATAGGCAAGATTTTGAAGAGAGCAGGAGGACAAAGGTTCAAAGGGCGGGCCTGTAAGACCTTGAAGCACCACATTAAGATCCCATGGGGGAACGATTATCTGTTTTCTAGGATTCATCCTAGTTGCTGATGTTAAGAATCTTTTGATCCAGCGATGACCTGCTAGATCTTGATCAAAAAAGGAGCTAAGTGCCGAGACCTGGACTTTGAGAGTACTGGGCCTAAGACCCATTTCTAAGCCTTTTTGTAAAAAATCTAAGATGTTAGGTATATTAGGCTTGAGAGGGTCTGGAAGGTTAGGTAAACAAAAAGACGAAAACTTTTTCCATATTTTGTTGTATATGGCGTTGGTTACTGGCTTTCTCGACTTTTGGAGAGTAGCTATGACGGGGTCCGATAGACCTTTTGCTTTCAACACGTGGGCTTCAGTAACCACGCTGCTAAGTTCCATTTCTGAGGGTCTGCGTGGAGAATAGGACCCTGAGAGAGGAGATTGTTCTTTTGAGGTAATATTACCGGTCCATCCACTTGTAGTTGGATGACCAAGTTGAACCAACTTCTCTTGGGCCAAAAAGGAGCTATCAAGATAGTCGGAGTCCCTTCTGATCGTATCTTCCTTAGAACCTTTGCCAGGATTGGGATTGGCGGAAATGCGTAGGCAAGCTGGAAGTGCCAATCTTGGACTAGGGCATCCAGACCTCTGGGATTGCCTCTTGGGTTCAAGGAAAAGAAGGTTTTGACTTTTGCGTTCTGGTAAGAGGCAAAGAGGTCGACCTCTGGAAGACCCCACTTTTGAACTAGCATATTGAACGTCTGAAGATCCAGGCTCCATTCGCCAGGATGAATGTCCTGGCGACTCAGGTAATCTGCTTGAATATTTGCAGTCCCTTTTAGGTGAATTGCCGTCAGGGACAGCAAGTGTTTTTCGGCCCAATAAAAAATTCGAGCGGAGATCTTTTTCAGACTGAGGATTTTTGTACTGCCCTGGTGCTTGATATGAGCCACCGTGGTCATATTGTCTGAATAGATCTGGACATGTTGACCAGAAATCTGACAGCTTGCTGCCAACAGGGCCTCTTCCACAGCTTTGAGTTCTCTGAAATTTGACGATTTGTTGCTGATTGACTGGTTCCAAAGACCTTGGTAAGGAACATGATTTATTATGGCTCCCCAGCCCCTCCTGCTGGCATCTGTCTTGATTGTGACTAGCGGAAGCTGAATCCAACTTACACCTTTCAGGAGGTTTGTGGAATTCATCCACCATGTTAAGGATGCTTTCACTCGACCGGGTGTGTGAATCCTTTTTATTAGAGTGCCAGGACGACCATCCCATCTGTCTAGAATGTGGGTTTGAAGAATTCTCGAGTGAGCTTGAGCCCAAGCCACTGATTGTATGCAGGCTGTCATGGAGCCTAAGAGAGACATTCCCTCCCGAAGAGTAGGAAATCTCATCTCCTTGAATCTTCTGACTTTTGCTACTAATGGTAGCCTGTGATCGTCTGGGAGAAAGGACATCTGTTTTGCTGAGTCCAGAACCACACCCAAGAACTTTCTGGTTTTTGAGGGTTGAAGCTGTGATTTCTTCATATTTGGAATCCAACCCAGAGACTTCAATATCTCCAAAATGGTTGACACATGGGACATCAGGGTCATCTCGGTGGGGGCTACTATCAGGAGATCGTCCAGGTAGGGCACTATGCAGACACCTTGACTCCGGATAAATGACACTGCTTCTGCCATGATTTTGGAGAATACTCTTGGTGCTGAGGAAATGCCAAAGGGAAGGACTCCAAACTGATAGTGCTCCACACGATGACTCCCCTGTATCGCAAACCTGAGGTATTTTCTGTGTCTCGGGTGGATAGGGATGTGAAAATATGCATCCTTTAGGTCGATGGTTGCCATAAAGGAGTGATGTCCTATCAGAGGAATTGCAGATCTTACAGACTCCATCTTGAACTTGCGATATTTCACATGTTGGTTTAGACCTTCTAGGTTTATAATAATTCTTACATCCCCTGAGGGTTTGGGTACTAAGAACAGCCGGGAATAATGTCCTTTTCCCTGTTCCAAAAGTGGAACTGGGGAGATCACATTTGATTTCATAAGATCCCTGAGACCTAACGTCAATAAACTGTGATCTCTTGAAGTCGGCAGGGTAGTAATTTTTAGACCCTGAGGGGGGGAAGAAATTAACTCTATTAATAGGCCCTCCTTGATGACATTGAGGACCCAGTGGGAACTGGTGATATTTTCCCACTGACCCACATATTTCGAGAGTCTCCCCCCTACCGGGTCGGAGTCATTGCTTGTCCTGTTGGGACTGTTGCTGCTGCTGCTGGGGGACAAAAATATTTTTCCCTCTACCTTTTGCGTAACTCCACCTGCCGGTTTTGCCTTTCCCTCTTTGAGGGGGCTGAGACTGTGGGGCACGAAAAAACCGTTTTCTCGGTTGTTTTTGCTCCGGGAGTGCCTTTTTCTTGTCAGTAGCCTTGTCAAGAATATCGTCTAAGGCCGGACCGAAAACATAATCTCCCTTAAAGGGTATAGCACACAACTTGGCCTTTGAGGTGATATCACCGCTCCATATTTTAAGCCAGAGGGCTCTTCTAGCAGAGTTGGAGAGTACAAGAGATCTGGCAGCCACTCTAACAGATTCTAGAGAAGCGTCAGCCAGAAACCCAGAGGCTCTATGCAGGATGGGAAGTGAATCTAATAACTCACCTCTCGGGGTACCCTGAGATATATGAGACTCTAATTTCTCCAACCAGCAGGAGAGGGCCCTGGCAATACAAGTGGAAGCGACATTGGCCTTAAGGATAGACGTAGAAGTTTCCCAAGATTTCTTTAGGAGACTTTCAATCTTTCTGTCCATAGGATCCTTTAATTGTGAAGAATCCTCAAAAGGGAGTGCTGTTCTTTTGGCGACTCTAGCCACCTGCACATCAACCTTTGGAATGTCCAATTTGATTACTTCACCCTCTAGAGGAAATCTATGCTTCATTTCTGCAGGGGTAGTGAAGCGTTTCTCAGGCTGTTCCCATTCCTGATTAATCATACTAACGATGTTAGCGTGCACCGGGAACCCCACTCTCTTCTCCGATCTGAGTCCACCAAACATCTGATCCTGTACGGACTGTGGTTCATATTCCTCTTCTAGGCCCATAGTATTACGGACAGCAGATACTAAATCCTCAATATAATCTGAGGAAAAGAGGTATTTCCTGACCTCAGCTTTAGGTGATACAGGATCTTCCCAGCCCACAGATGAAGTATGGGAGAGGTCTGAATCAGAGTCCGATTCGACCACCTGAATTTTTCTCTTTTTAGCTGGGGAATGTGGTGGCGGAGGTGGAAGAGTAGTAAAAGCTGCTAACGAAGATTGCACCTCCTGTTTTACTAAGGAGCGAATTTCATCCAGCAGAGATGGTTGCTCAGCTTTTACAATCTTGTCAGTACATGGCTGGCAGAGTCTTTTGTCCCAGTTAAGAGGGAATTTAGTAGAACAGATTGGGCACTTTTTAATAGCGGCTTTAGGGGCAGACTTCTCTCCCTGAAATGACAAGGGAGAGGGGAGTGAGGACATTAAACCCCCTATAGGTACTACCTCCCGGATCCTATCCCTGCAAAACACTTACTGTAGCAGGGGTAGCGCTGGGCTCCGCAGATGCAGGGCACAAGGAACCATCCATACTGGGAAAAATAGTCTTACCTCAGTGGTGGTTCAGCAGGGTTTAAGAACGCTGTCCGCACCTGCCTCCAGCAATCAACAGTTCCCCCTCCCCCTCCGGGATCCATGTGAGGGGACGCCATCAGTCCGACACGCCGGCCGGCGAACCCGGAAGAAGCGGCCTCCAGGAGAACGAAGGACCGGAAGTGACGCGCGAGACCGCCGACGTCACATCCGGAACGCCGAGCCGGCAATGGAGGGGGAGAACGCCGAGCAGCTCATGGAGGAACCCGGTGAGGGATCCCAGGCCTGCTTTGCCCTCGTGGGGGCGCGGGAAGGCCGGGAGGGGGTCCCTGAGGCACCTGCATAGCAGGACGACGGGAGCAGCAGGGGAGGAGGCGGAGCGCGACCATCAGCTGCCCGGCTATAACAGGCAGAGCCTGCACAAAGGTACCGCAGTCGCCGGCCACAACAGCACCTGGAGACCTCTCCCTGTCCCATGGGGAACAGGAAAGACACTGGGAGGTGGGAGGTCCTTTTAAACCTCTCTGTGTTTCCTGTTCCCCATTAGGGCAAAGAGACAACCTCCATATGCCGTCGTGGAAGGTGACTCGAGAAATACTGATGAGCAACCAGTCACATCTATCAACCATGGGGGATAAATGCACACAGATATAACATCAGTCGTGCAGATACGTGTAGTGCACCATGCAGGCTTTCAGCTTATTGGTCATGCCCATACTAGATCTGGCGGGCTGAACAAAGTTGTAATGAATACCTCATGTACTTTTCAATCTTTCCAGTGTACAGTCAGTTCCTGTAATGATCGTGGAGGAATTGGGGTATCTGTCCTTGTGGGGTGCACTTACATAGTACTGGATAGCCTGTCTGATCCAATAGTATGGACTGTAAGCCGGCGTGGTGGAGTTGCGGTGTTTGTCCTTGTGGGGTGCACTTACGTAGCACTGGATTGCCTGCTTGATCCAATAGTATGGACTATAAGCCGGCGAGGTGGGGTGCACTTACATAGTACTGGATAGCCTGGCTGATCCAATAGTATGGACTATAAGCCGGCGAGGTGGGGTGCACTTACATAGTACTGGATAGCCTGCCTGATCCAATAGTATGGACTATAAGCCGGCGAGGTGGGGTGCACTTACATAGTACTGGATAGCCTGTCTGATCCAATAGTATGGACTGTAAGCCGGCGTGGTGGAGTTGCGGTGTTTGTCCTTGTGGGGTGCACTTACGTAGCACTGGATTGCCTGCTTGATCCAATAGTATGGACTATAAGCCGGCGAGGTGGGGTGCACTTACATAGTACTGGATAGCCTGGCTGATCCAATAGTATGGACTATAAGCCGGCGAGGTGGGGTGCACTTACATAGTACTGGATAGCCTGCCTGATCCAATAGTATGGACTATAAGCCGGCGAGGTGGGGTGCACTTACATAGTACTGGATAGCCTGCCTGATTCAATAGTATGGACTATAAGCCGGCGAGGTGGGGTGCACTTACATAGTACTGGATAGCCTGCCTGATCCAATAGTATGGACTGTAAGCCGGCGTGGTGCACTACATGTATCTGTGTGCTGGTACCATTTATAAGCCTTATCCGTGTGATTTTATAATACTAAACCCCCCACCCCATCCTCCCCCATGGATGATGATCAGTATTCTGCACCTGCGCTGCCCCCACGTTTTATCACTGGGGTCCATCTGCATCTTGCAGTATAGTGGTATTGTGATCAGGTAATGACAATTATAGCGTCTTTCCATGATGCTCTATGGAAGGTTTGTTCCAATCAGATATTTGGGGACACGGAACCGGGCACGGCTATAAATAATCATTTTTGGCGGTGTATTTTGCATGCGGCAAGCTTGTATCTTCCACAGCAGAAGCTGCAAATCTTGGCACGTGTTCACACATGATCCCCTACTGGCTTTCAATAAAGTAGGCTTAGGTTTCACCATAGGTGAAATAACACTGGCAGAACAGAATGGTATAAATACCGCTGCATGAAGAGATGAAGACAGGAGGGGGAAAAAAAAAAAGAATACAATTTCCAGAACTGCTAATAGGGAAGAATAGCCGAGCAGCGCCATAGTCCAATTATCGGAGTTCACTGTATGTTCAGGTTCCGGATACAGATTGTTCTAAGGCCTCGTAACAAGTGATCCTCAATCTTCTATCCGCCGCATTCAATTATTGTAAGCCCATATATAATTTACAGCTGGAGCCCATTAGTCTTTTTTTTGGGGAGGGATATATTAATATCTTCAATTATACATCTCGGTTATTTAAAGACTGTTCTTTTTGTTTCATAGCCCGCTTTTATGGTCTTTAACTTATTAATGGCCTGACATTAATCTATTCTCTTGTTATCTCCAATATGGACTTTGTACCTGGTGCTGTCCTTTACAAATCAAATTATTTGGTATTTTGGGGTTAGTGACAATTGGAACATGAGGTACGTCGAGTGCAACCCTGAAACATAATGGGGAACATTTATCAACACTGATTAATTCTTACGTTTTAGACTAGTCAGTCTATAGGTGTCAGATTTAAACAGTGGCTCAGGCGTAATCTAATTTTAAAGGGAATATGCCAGCTAAATAATCTGAGGGCAGAATGATGTAGGGGTGGGGACCCCGATTCCAGAGATGTGTCACTCTTGCTGGACTGTTTCAATAAAATCAGTGTTTTATCAGCAGGAGATTATCGCTAGAGCTAGGAGTCTTGTGCCTTCTTGTCCAGCCCCGCCCCCACCACTGATTGGCAGCTGTCAATATACAGCATACACAGAAAGCAGCCAATCCGTGTTGTGGGCGGGGTTATACAGGGCTCAGCAGAGAAAACTGATTCTCTCAACTGCTGCATCCAGTATAAGCATACATCATTGGAATCAGGGTCTTTGTTCCTACATCATGCTTCGGTCAGATTACAAAGCAAAAACCTACTCACAGATTCGCTTTAAGACGGTTTTGTCTAGGTTTACCCCACCTACACATTTGGGCAAAAAAAAATTTGTGCCACAATTTTGACACTTGGTGTTGCATGATAAGACAAACAGTTTTCCAATACGTCATGCCACTTGTTGAACAGGTCGCAGAGAGTCTAAAAGACATGAGATCTAGTGCGAGACACGAAAGATAGTTCTTTGGTGCAAATTACTCCAGAATTCTGATGCATTTAGCTAAATTTAGCTGATAAATAACCCGGGGATCTTTTTCCCACTGACCGATAGTTTCAAATTAGAGTCACTCTGGATTCTCCCAGAAGATCAGTGGTTCCCAGTATTCACTTCAGGTAACCCTGACAAACAGATTTTGCTTGGTCACCATTGGTGGGTA